>NW_027422272.1:0-210160 GCF_037893015.1 Macrotis lagotis | reverse complement strand
CCTTGCCTTGCTTTGCCTTGCCTTCCTTTCCTTCCGTTACTCTTTCGTTGCCTAGCCGTGCACTGCCTAGCCTTGCGTTGTCGTGCATTAGCCTTGCCTCCCCAAACCGTGCCTTGCCTTGCGTTACCATTTCCTTCCCTTGCCCTGCATTGCCTAGCCGTGCGTTGCCGTGCCTTAGCCTTGTTTCCCCTTGCCGTGCCGTTCCTTCCGTTCACCTTGCCTTGCCTTGCTTTCCCTTGCCTTCCTTGCGTTCCGTTACTCTTTGCTTGCCTTCCGTGCATTGCCTAGCCTTGCGTTGTCGTGCCTTAGCCTTGCCTCGCCTGACCGTGCCTTGCCTTGCGTTACCGTTACCTTGCCTTGCCCTGCATTGCCTAGCCCTGTGTTGTCGTGCCTTAGCCTTGTTTCCCCTTACCGTGCCGTTCCTTTCGTTACCCGTGCCTTCCCCTGCTTTCCCTTGCATTGCTTCCCTTCCGTTACTCTTTGCTTGCCTTCCGTGCATTGCCTAGCCTTGCGTTGACGTGCCTTAGCCTTGCCTGGCCTGACCGTGCCTTGCCTTACGTTACCCTTTCCTTGCCTTGCCTTGAATTGCCTAGCCGTGCGTTGTCGTGCATCAGCCTTGCCTTGCCTCACCGTGCCTTGCCTTGCGTTACCCTTTCCTTGCCTTGCAGTGCATTGCTTACCAGTGCGTTGTCGTGCCTTAGCCTTGTTTCCCCTTGCCGTGCCTTTCTTTCCGTTACCATTGCCTTGCCTTGCTTTCCCTTGCCTTCCTTGCCTTCCGTTACTCTTTGCTTGCCTTCCGTGCACTGCCTAGCCTTGCGATGTCGTGCATTAGCTTTGCCTCGCCTGACAGTGCCTTGCCTTGCGTTACCTTTTCCTTGCCTTGCCGTGCATTGCCTAGCCCTGCGTTGCCGTGCCTTAGCCTTGTTTCCCCAAACCGTGCCTTGCCTTGCGTTACCCTTTCCTTGCAGTGCCCTGCATTGCCTAGCCCTGTCTTGTCGTGCCTTAGCGTTGTTTCCCCTTACCGTGCCGTTCCTTTCGTTACCCTTGCCTTCCCCTGCTTTCCCTTGCCTTCCTTGCCTTCCGTTACTCTTTGCTTGCCTTCCGTGCATTGCCTAGCCTTGCGTTGTCGTCATTAGCCTTGCCTCGCCTTACCGTGCCTTGCCTTCCGTTACCATTTCCTTGCCTTGCCGAGCATTGCCTAGCCGTGCGTTGTCGTGCATTAGCCTTGTCTAGCCTTACCGTGCCTTGCCTTGCGTTACCGTTTCCTTGCCTGGCCGTGCATTGCCTAGCCGTGCGTTGCCGTTCCTTAGCCTTGTTTCCCCTTGCCGTGCCTTGCCTTTTGTTACACTTGCCTTGCCTTGCTTTGCCTTGCCTTCCTTTCCTTCCGTTACTCTTTCCTTGCCTAGCCGTGCACTGCCTAGCCTTGCGTTGTCGTGTATTAGCCTTGCCTCCCCAAACCGTGCCTTGCCTTGCGTTACCATTTCCTTGCCTTGCCCTGCATTGCTAGCCGTGCGTTACCGTGCCTTAGCCTTGTTTCCCCTTGCCTTGCCGTTCCTTCCGTTACCCTTGCCTTCCCCTCCTTTCCCTTGCCTTCCTTGCCTTCCGTTGCTCTTTGCTTGCCTTCCGTGCATTGCCTAGCCGTGCGTTACCGTGCCTTAGCCTTGCCTCGCCTGACCGTGCCTTGCATTGCGTTACCCTTTCCTTGCCTTGCCGTGCATTGCCTAGCCGTGCGTTGTCGTGCATCAGCCTTGCCTTGCCTCACCGTGCCTTGCCTTGCGTTACCCTTTCCTTGCCTTGCCGTGCATTGCCTAGCCGTGCGTTGCCGTGCCTTAGCATTGTTTCCCGTTGCCGTTCCGTTTCTTCTGTTACCCTTGCCTTGCCTTGCTTTCCTTTGCATTCCTTGCCTTCCGTTACTCTTTGCTTGCCTTCCGTGCATTGCCTAGCCCTGTGTTGTCGTGCCTTAGCGTTGTTTCCCCTTACCGTGCCGTTCCTTTCGTTACCCTTGCCTTCCCCTGCTTTCCTTTGCATTCCTTGCCTTCCGTTACTCTTTGCTTGCCTTCCGTGCATTGCCTAGCCTTGAGTTGTCGTGCCTTAGCCTTGTTTCCCGTTGCGGTGCCGTGCCTGTTGTTACACTTGCCTTGCCATGCTTTGCCTTGCCTTCCTTTCCTTCCGTTACTCTTTCCTTGCCTAGCGGTGCACTGCCTAGCCTTGCGATGTCGTGCATTAGCTTTGCCTCGCCTGACAGTGCCTTGCCTTGCGTTACCTTTTCCTTGCCTTGCCGTGCATTGACTAGCCCTGCGTTGCCGTGCCTTAGCCTTGTTTCCCCAAACCGTGCCTTGCCTTGCGTTACCCTTTCCTTGCCTTGCCCTGCATTGCCTAGCCTTGCGTTGTCGTGCCTTAGCCTTGTCTTGCCTTACCGTGCCGTTCCTTTCGTTACCCTTGCCTTCCCCTGCTTTCCGTTGCATTCCTTGCCTTCCGTTACTCTTTGCTTGCCTTCCGTGCATTGCCTAGCCTTGCGTTGTCGTGCATTAGCCTTGCCTCCCCAAACCGTGCCTTGCCTTGCGTTACCCTTTCCTTGCCTTGCCCTGCATTGCCTAGTCCTGTCTTGTCGTGCCTTAGCGTTGTTTCCCCTTACCGTGCCGTTCCTTTCGTTACCCTTGCCTTCCCCTGCTTTCCTTTGCATTCCTTGCCTTCCGTTACTCTTTGCTTGCCTTCCGTGCATTGCCTAGCCTTGCGTTGTCGTGCCTTAGCCTTGTTTCCCCTTGCCGTGCCGTGCCTGTTGTTACACTTGCCTTGCCATGCTTTGCCTTGCCTTCCTTTCCTTCCGTTACTCTTTCCTTGCCTAGCCGTGCATTGCCTAGCCTTGCGTTGTCGTGCCTTAGCCTTGCCTCGCCTGACAGTGCCATGCCTTGCGTTACCCTTTCCTTGCCTTGCCGTGCATTAGCCTTGCCTTGCCTGACCGTGCCTTGCCTGGCGTTACCCTTTCCTTGCCTTGCCGTGCATTGCCTAGCGGTGCGTTTTCGTGCCTTAGCCTTGTTTTCCCTTGCCGTGCCGTTCCTTCCGTTACCATTGCCTTGCCTTGCTTTCCCTTGCCTTCCTTGCCTTCCGTTACTCTTTGCTTGCCTTCCGTGCATTGCCTAGCCTTGCGCTGTCGTGCATTAGCCTTGCCTTGCCTCACAGTGCCTTGACTTGCGTTACCTTTTCTTTGGCTGGCCGTGCATTGCCTAGCCGTGCGTTCTGGTGCCTTGGCCTTGTTTCACCTTACCATAGCCTTGCTTGCTTTGCCTTGCTTTGCCTTGCCTTCCTTCCATTCCGTTACTCTTTGCTTGCCTTCCGTGCATTGCCTAGCCTTGCGTTGTCCTGCCTTAGCCTTTTTTCACCTTGCCATAGCCTTGCTTGCGTTGCCTTGCTTTGCCTTGCATTCCTTGCCTTCCGTTACTCTTTGCTTGCCTTCCGTGCATTGCCTAGCCTAGCCTTGCGTTGTCGTGCCTTACCCTTGCCTCGCCTGACCGTGCCTTGCCTTGCGTTACCCTCTCCTTGCCTTGCCGTGCATTGCCTAGCCGTGCGTTATCGTGCATTAGCCTCGCCTTGCCTTACCGTGCCTTGCCTTGCGTTACCCTTTCCTTCCCTGGCTGTGCATTGCTTAGCCTTGCGTTGCCGTGCCTTAGCCTTGTTTCCCCTTGCCTTGCCGTGCCTTTTGTTACACTTGCCTTGCCTTGCTTTGCCTTGCCTTCCTTTCCTTCCGTTACTCTTTCGTTGCCTAGCCGTGCACTGCCTAGCCTTGCGTTGTCGTGCATTAGCCTTGCCTCCCCAAACCGTGCCTTGCCTTGCGTTACCATTTCCTTCCCTTGCCCTGCATTGCCTAGCCGTGCGTTGCCGTGTCTTAGCCTTGTTTCCCCTTGCCGTGCCGTTCCTTCCGTTCACCTTGCCTTGCCTTGCTTTCCCTTGCCTTCCTTGCGTTCCGTTACTCTTTGCTTGCCTTCCGTGCATCGCCTAGCCTTGCGTTGTCGTGCCTTAGCCTTGCCTCGCCTGACCGTGCCTTGCCTTGCGTTACCGTTACCTTGCCTTGCCCTGCATTGCCTAGCCCTGTGTTGTCGTGCCTTAGCCTTGTTTCCCCTTACCGTGCCGTTCCTTTCGTTACCCGTGCCTTCCCCTGCTTTCCCTTGCATTGCTTGCCTTCCGTTACTCTTTGCTTGCCTTCCGTGCATTGCCTAGCCTTGCGTTGTCGTGCCTTAGCCTTGCCTGGCCTGACCGTGCCTTGCCTTACGTTACCCTTTCCTTGCCTTGCCGTGAATTGCCTAGCCGTGCGTTGTCGTGCATCAGCCTTGCCTTGCCTCACCGTGCCTTGCCTTGCGTTACCCTTTCCTTGCCTTGCAGTGCATTGCTTAGCAGTGCGTTGTCGTGCCTTAGCCTTGTTTCCCCTTGCCGTGCCGTTCTTTCCGTTACCCTTGCCTTGCCTTGCTTTCCCTTGCCTTCCTTGCCTTCCGTTACTCTTTGCTTGCCTTCCGTGCATTGCCTAGCCTTGCGTGGTCGTGCCTTAGCCTTGTTTCCCCTTGCCGTGCCGTTCCTTCCGTTACCCTTGCCTTGCCTTGCTTTCCCTTGCCTTCCTTGGTTTCCGTTACTCTTTGCTTGCCTTCCGTGCACTGCCTAGCCTTGCGATGTCGTGCATTAGCTTTGCCTCGCCTGACAGTGCCTTCCCTTGCGTTACCTTTTCCTTGCCTTGCCGTGCATTGCCTAGCCCTGCGTTGCCGTGCCTTAGCCTTGTTTCCCCAAACCGTGCCTTGCCTTGCGTTACCCTTTCCTTGCCTTGCCCTGCATTGCCTAGCCCTGTCTTGTCGTGCCTTAGCGTTGTTTCCCCTTACCGTGCCGTTCCTTTCGTTACCCTTGCCTTCCCCTGCTTTCCTTTGCATTCCTTGCCTTCCGTTACTCTTTGCTTGCCTTCCGTGCATTGCCTAGCCTTGCGTTGTCGTGCCTTAGCCTTGTTTCCCCTTGCCGTGCCGTGCCTGTTGTTACACTTGCCTTGCCATGCTTTGCCTTGCCTTCCTTTCCTTCCGTTACTCTTTCCTTGCCTAGCCGTGCATTGCCTAGCCTTGCGTTGTCGTGCCTTAGCCTTGCCTTGCCTGACCGTGCCTTGCCTGGCGTTACCCTTTCCTTGCCTTGCCGTGCATTGCCTAGCGGTGCGTTTTCGTGCCTTAGCCTTGTTTTCCCTTGCCGTGCCGTTCCTTCCGTTACCCTTGCCTTGCCTTGCTTTCCCTTGCCTTCCTTGGTTTCCGTTACTCTTTGCTTGCCTTCCGTGCATTGCCTAGCCTTGCGCTGTCGTGCATTAGCCTTGCCTTGCCTCACAGTGCCTTGACTTGCGTTACCTTTTCTTTGGCTGGCCGTGCATTGCCTAGCCGTGCGTTCTGGTGCCTTGGCCTTGTTTCACCTTACCATAGCCTTGCTTGCTTTGCCTTGCTTTGCCTTGCCTTCCTTCCATTCCGTTACTCTTTGCTTGCCTTCCGTGCATTGCCTAGCCTTGCGTTGTCCTGCCTTAGCCTTTTTTCACCTTGCCATAGCCTTGCTTGCGTTGCCTTGCTTTGCCTTGCATTCCTTGCCTTCCGTTACTCTTTGCTTGCCTTCCGTGCATTGCCTAGCCTTGCGTTGTCGTGCCTTACCCTTGCCTCGCCTAACCGTGCCTTGCCTTGCGTTACCCTCTCCTTGCCTTGCCGTGCATTGCCTAGCCGTGCGTTGTCGTGCATTAGCCTCGCCTTGCCTTACCGTGCCTTGCCTTGCGTTACCCTTTCCTTCCCTGGCTGTGCATTGCTTAGCCTTGCGTTGCCGTGCCTTAGCCTTGTTTCCCCTTGCCTTGCCGTGCCTTTTGTTACACTTGCCTTGCCTTGCTTTGCCTTGCCTTCCTTTCCTTCCGTTACTCTTTCGTTGCCTAGCCGTGCACTGCCTAGCCTTGCGTTGTCGTGCATTAGGCTTGCCTCCCCAAACCGTGCCTTGCCTTGCGTTACCATTTCCTTCCCTTGCCCTGCATTGCCTAGCCGTGCGTTGCCGTGCCTTAGCCTTGTTTCCCCTTGCCGTGCCGTTCCTTCCGTTCACCTTGCCTTGCCTTGCTTTCCCTTGCCTTCCTTGCGTTCCGTTACCCTTTGCTTGCCTTCCGTGCATCGCCTAGCCTTGCGTTGTCGTGCCTTAGCCTTGCCTCGCCTGACCGTGCCTTGCCTTGCGTTACCGTTACCTTGCCTTGCCCTGCATTGCCTAGCCCTGTGTTGTCGTGCCTTAGCCTTGTTTCCCCTTACCGTGCCGTTCCTTTCGTTACCCGTGCCTTCCCCTGCTTTCCCTTGCATTGCTTGCCTTCCGTTACTCTTTGCTTGCCTTCCGTGCATTGCCTAGCCTTGCGTTGACGTGCCTTAGCCTTGCCTGGCCTGACCGTGCCTTGCCTTACGTTACCCTTTCCTTGCCTTGCCGTGAATTGCCTAGCCGTGCGTTGTCGTGCATCAGCCTTGCCTTGCCTCACCGTGCCTTGCCTTGCGTTACCCTTTCCTTGCCTTGCAGTGCATTGCTTAGCAGTGCGTTGTCGTGCCTTAGCCTTGTTTCCCCTTGCCGTGCCTTTCCTTCCGTTACCCTTGCCTTGCCTTGCTTTCCCTTGCCTTCCTTGCCTTCCGTTACTCTTTGCTTGCCTTCCGTGCATTGCCTAGCCTTGTTTCCCCTTGCCGTGCCGTTCCTTCCGTTACCCTTGCCTTGCCTTGCTTTCTTTCCCTTGCCTTGCCTTCCGTTACTCTTTGCTTGCCTTCCGTGCACTGCCTAGCCTTGCGATGTCGTGCATTAGCTTTGCCTCGCCTGACAGTGCCTTGCCTTGCGTTACCCTTTCCTTGCCTTGCCGTGCATTGCCTAGCCCTGCGTTGCCGTGCCTTAGCCTTGTTTCCCCAAACCGTGCCTTGCCTTGCGTTACCCTTTCCTTGCCTTGCCCTGCATTGCCTAGCCCTGTGTTGTCGTGCCTTAGCCTTGTTTCCCCTTACCGTGCCGTTCCTTTCGTTACCCTTGCCTTCCCCTGCTTTCCGTTGCATTCCTTGCCTTCCGTTACTCTTTGCTTGCCTTCCGTGCATTGCCTAGCCTTGCGTTGTCGTGCCTTAGCCTTGTTTCCCCTTGCCGTGCCGTGCCTGTTGTTACACTTGCCTTGCCATGCTTTGCCTTGCCTTCCTTTCCTTCCGTTACTCTTTCCTTGCCTAGCCGTGCATTGCCTAGCCTTGCGTTGTCGTGCCTTAGCCTTGCCTCGCCTGACAGTGCCATGCCTTGCGTTACCCTTTCCTTGCCTTGCCGTGCATTAGCCTTGCCTTGCCTGACCGTGCCTTGCCTGGCGTTACCCTTTCCTTGCCTTGCCGTGCATTGCCTAGCGGTGCGTTTTCGTGCCTTAGCCTTGTTTTCCCTTGCCGTGCCGTTCCTTCCGTTACCCTTGCCTTGCCTTGCTTTCCCTTGCCTTCCTTGGTTTCCGTTACTCTTTGCTTGCCTTCCGTGCATTGCCTAGCCTTGCGCTGTCGTGCATTAGCCTTGCCTTGCCTCACAGTGCCTTGACTTGCGTTACCTTTTCTTTGGCTGGCCGTGCATTGCCTAGCCGTGCGTTCTGGTGCCTTGGCCTTGTTTCACCTTACCATAGCCTTGCTTGCTTTGCCTTGCTTTGCCTTGCCTTCCTTCCATTCCGTTACTCTTTGCTTGCCTTCCGTGCATTGCCTAGCCTTGCGTTGTCCTGCCTTAGCCTTTTTTCACCTTGCCATAGCCTTGCTTGCGTTGCCTTGCTTTGCCTTGCATTCCTTGCCTTCCGTTACTCTTTGCTTGCCTTCCGTGCATTGCCTAGCCTTGCGTTGTCGTGCCTTACCCTTGCCTCGCCTAACCGTGCCTTGCCTTGCGTTACCCTCTCCTTGCCTTGCCGTGCATTGCCTAGCCGTGCGTTGTCGTGCATTAGCCTCGCCTTGCCTTACCGTGCCTTGCCTTGCGTTACCCTTTCCTTCCCTGGCTGTGCATTGCTTAGCCTTGCGTTGCCGTGCCTTAGCCTTGTTTCCCCTTGCCTTGCCGTGCCTTTTGTTACACTTGCCTTGCCTTGCTTTGCCTTGCCTTCCTTTCCTTCCGTTACTCTTTCGTTGCCTAGCCGTGCACTGCCTAGCCTTGCGTTGTCGTGCATTAGCCTTGCCTCCCCAAACCGTGCCTTGCCTTGCGTTACCATTTCCTTTCCTTGCCCTGCATTGCCTAGCCGTGCGTTGCCGTGCCTTAGCCTTGTTTCCCCTTGCCGTGCCGTTCCTTCCGTTCACCTTGCCTTTCCTTGCTTTCCCTTGCCTTCCTTGCGTTCCGTTACCCTTTGCTTGCCTTCCGTGCATTGCCTAGCCTTGCGTTGTCGTGCCTTAGCCTTGCCTCGCCTGACCGTGCCTTGCCTTGCGTTACCGTTACCTTGCCTTGCCCTGCATTGCCTAGCCCTGTGTTGTCGTGCCTTAGCCTTGTTTCCCCTTACCGTGCCGTTCCATTCGTTACCCGTGCCTTCCCCTGCTTTCCCTTGCCTTCCTTGCCTTCCGTTACTCTTTGCTTGCCTTTCGTGCATTGCCTAGCCTTGCGTTGTCGTGCCTTAGCCTTGCCTGGCCTGACCGTGCCTTGCCTTGCGTTACCCTTTCCTTGCCTTGCCGTGAATTGCCTAGCCGTGCGTTGTCGTGCATCAGCCTTGCCTTGCCTCACCGTGCCTTGCCTTGCGTTACCCTTTCCTTGCCTTGCAGTGCATTGCTTAGCAGTGCGTTGTCGTGCCTTAGCCTTGTTTCCCCTTGCCGTGCCTTTCTTTCCGTTACCATTGCCTTGCCTTGCTTTCCCTTGCCTTCCTTGCCTTCCGTTACTCTTTGCTTGCCTTCCGTGCATTGCCTAGCCTTGCGTGGTCGTGCCTTAGCCTTGTTTCCCCTTGCCGTGCCGTTCCTTCCGTTACCCTTGCCTTGCCTCGCTTTCCCTTGCCTTCCTTGCCTTCCGTTACTCTTTGCTTGCCTTCCGTGCATTGCCTAGCCTTGCGTTGTCGTGCATTAGCCTTGCCTTGCCTCACAGTGCCTTGCCTTGCGTTACCTTTTCCTTGGCTGGCCGTGCATTGCCTAGCCATGCGTTGTGGTGCCTTAGCCTTGTTTCACCTTGCCATAGCCTTGCTTGCTTTGCCTTGCTTTCCCTTGCCTTCCTTGCCTTCCGTTACTCTTTCCTTGCCTTCCGTGCATTGCCTAGCCTTGCGTTGTCGTGTCTTAGCCTTTTTTCACCTTGCCATAGCCTTGCTTGCGTTGCCTTGCTTTGCCTTGCCTTCCTTGCCTTCCGTTACTCTTTGCTTCCCCTCCGTGCATTGCCTAGCCTTGCGTGGTCGTGCCTCAGCCTTTTTTCACCTTGCCATAGCCTTGCTTGCGTTGCCTTGCTTTCCCTTGCCTTCCTTGCCTTCCGTTACTCTTTGCTTGCCTTCCGTGCATTGCTTAGCCTTGCGTTGCCGTGCCTTAGCCTTGTTTCCCCTTGCCGTGCCGTGCCTTTTGTTACACTTGCCTTGCCTTGCTTTGCCTTTCCTTCCTTTCCTTCCGTTACTCTTTCCTTGCCTAGCCGTGCACTGCGTAGCCTTGCGTTGTCGTGCATTACCCTTGCCTCGCCTGACCGTGCCTTGCCTTGCGTTACCCTTTCCTTGCCTTGCCCTGCATTGCCTAGCCCTGGGTTGTCGTGCCTTAGCCTTGTTTCCCCTTACCGTGCCGTTCCTTCCGTTACCCTTGCCTTCCCCTGCTTTCCCTTGCCTTCCTTGCCTTCCGTTACTCTTTGCTTGCCTTCCGTGCATTGTCTAGCCTTGCGTTGTCGTGCCTTAGCCTTGCCTCGCCTGACCGTGCCTTGCCTTGCGTTACCCTTTCCTTGCCTTGCCGTGCATTGCCTAGCCGTGCGTTGTCGTGCATCAGCCTTGCCTTGCCTCACCGTGCCTTGCCTTGCGTTACCCTTTCCTTGCCTTGCCGTGCATTGCCTAGCCGTGCGTTGCCGTGCCTTAGCCTTGTTTCCCCTTGCCGTGCCGTTCCTTCCGTTACCCTTGCCTTGCCTTGCTTTCCCTTGCCTTCCTTGCCTTCCGTTACTCTTTGCTTGCCTTCCGTGCATTGCCTAGCCTTGCGTTGTCGTGCATTAGCCTTGCCTCCGCAAACCGTGCCTTGCCTTGCGTTACCCTTTCCTTGCCTTGCCCTGCATTGCCTAGAACTGTGTTGTCGTGCCTTAGCCTTGTTTCCCATTACCGTGCCGTTCCTTTCTTTACCCTTGCCTTCCCCTGCTTTCCTTTGCATTCCTTGCCTTCCGTTACTCTTTGCTTGCCTTCCGTGCATTGCCTAGCCTTGCGTTGTCGTGCCTTAGCCTTGTTTCCCCTTGCCGTACCGTGCCTGTTGTTACACTTGCCTTGCCGTGTTTGCCTTGCCTTCCTTTCCTTCCGTTACTCTTTCCTTGCGAAGCCGTGCACTGCCTAGCCTTGCGATGTCGTGCATTAGCTTTGCCTCGCCTGACAGTGCCTGCCTTGTGTTACCCTTTCCTTGCCGTTCCGTGCATTGCCTAGCCCTGCGTTGCCGGGCCTTAGCCTTGTTTCCCCTTGCCGAGCCGTTCCTTCCGTTACCCTTGCCTTGCCTTGGTTTCCCTTGCCTTCCTTGCCTTCCGTTACTCTTTGCTTGCCTTCCGTGCATTGCCTAGCCTTGCGTTGTCGTCATTAGCCTTGCCTCGCCTTACCGTGCCTTGCCTTGCGTTACCCTTTCCTTGCCTTGCCGAGCATTGCCTAGCCGTGCGTTGTCGTGCATTAGCCTTGTCTAGCCTTACCGTGCCTTGCCTTGCGTTACCGTTTCCTTGCCTGGCCGTGCATTGCCTAGCCGTGCGTTGCCGTTCCTTAGCCTTGTTTCCCCTTGCCGTGCCTTGCCTTTTGTTACACTTGCCTTGCCTTGCTTTGCCTTGCCTTCCTTTCCTTCCGTTACTCTTTCCTTGCCTAGCCGTTCACTGCCTAGCCTTGCGTTGTCGTGTATTAGCCTTGCCTCCCCAAACCGTGCCTTGCCTTGCGTTACCATTTCCTTGCCTTGCCCTGCATTGCCTAGCCGTGCGTTACCGTGCCTTAGCCTTGTTTCCCCTTGCCGTGCCGTTCCTTCCGTTAACCTTGCCTTGCCTTGCTTTCCCTTGCCTTCCTTGCGTTCCGTTACTCTTTACTTGCCTTCCGTGCATTGCCTAGCCTTGCGTTGTCGTCATTAGCCTTGCCTCGCCTTACCGTGCCTTGCCTTGCGTTACCCTTTCCTTGCCTTGCCGAGCATTGCCTAGCCGTGCGTTGTCGTGCATTAGCCTTGTCTAGCCTTACCGTGCCTTGCCTTGCGTTCCCCTTTCCTTGCCTGGCCGTGCATTGCCTAGCCGTGCGTTGTCGTTCCTTAGCCTTGTTTCCCCTTGCCGTGCCGTGCCTTTTGTTACACTTGCCTTGCCTTGCTTTGCCTTGCCTTCCTTTCCTTCCGTTACTCTTTCCTTGCCTTGCCGTGCATTGCCTAGCCTTGCGTTGTCGTGCCTTAGCCTTGCCTCGCCTGACCGTGCCTTGCCTTGCTTTACCCTTTCCTTGCCTTGCCGTGCATTGCCTAGCCGTGCGTTGTCGTGCCTTAGCCTTGTTTCCCCTTGCCGTGCCGTTCCTTCCGTTACCCTTGCCTTCCCCTCCTTTCCCTTGCCTTCCTTGCCTTCCGTTACTCTTTGCTTGCCTTCCGTGCATTGCCTAGCCTTGCGTTGTCGTGCCTTAGCCTTGCCTCGCCTGACCGTGCCTTGCCTTGCGTTACCCTTTCCTTGCCTGCCGTGCATTGCCTAGCCGTGCGTTGTCGTGCATTAGCCTTGCCTTGCCTGACCGTGCCTTGCCTTGCGTTACCCTTTCCTTGCCTTGCCGTTCATTGCCTAGCCGTGCGTTGTCGTGCCTTAGCCTTGTTTCCCCTTGCCGTGCCTTGCCTTTTGTTACACTTGCCTTGCCTTGCTTTGCCTTGCCTTCCTTTCCTTCCGTTACTCTTTCCTTGCCTAGCCGTGCACTGCCTAGCCTTGCGTTGTCGTGCATTAGCCTTGCCTCCCCAAACCGTGCCTTGCCTTGCGTTACCATTTCCTTCCCTTGCCCTGCATTGCCTAGCCGTGCGTTGCCGTGCCTTAGCCTTGTTTCCCCTTGCCGTGCCGTTCCTTCCGTTCACCTTGCCTTGCCTTGCTTTCCCTTGCCTTCCTTGCGTTCCGTTACTCTTTGCTTGCCTTCCGTGCATTGCCTAGCCTTGCGTTGTCGTGCCTTAGCCTTGCCTCGCCTGACCGTGCCTTGCCTTGCGTTACCGTTACCTTGCCTTGCCCTGCATTGCCTAGCCCTGTGTTGTCGTGCCTTAGCCTTGTTTCCCCTTACCGTGCCGTTCCTTTCGTTACCCGTGCCTTCCCCTGCTTTCCCTTGCATTGCTTGCCTTACGTTACCCTTTCCTTGCCTTGCCGTGAATTGCCTAGCCGTGCGTTGTCGTGCATCAGCCTTGCCTTGCCTCACCGTGCCTTGCCTTGCGTTACCCTTTCCTTGCCTTGCAGTGCATTGCTTAGCAGTGCGTTGTCGTGCCTTAGCCTTGTTTCCCCTTGCCGTGCCTTTCTTTCCGTTACCATTGCCTTGCCTTGCTTTCCCTTGCCTTCCTTACCTTCCGTTACTCTTTGCTTGCCTTCCGTGCATTGCCTAGCCTTGCGTTGTCGTGCCTTAGCCTTGTTTCCCCGTGCCGTGCCGTTCCTTCCGTTACCCTTGCCTTGCCTTGCTTTCCCTTGCCTTCCTTGGTTTCCGTTACTCTTTGCTTGCCTTCCGTGCATTGCCTAGCCTTGCGCTGTCGTGCATTAGCCTTGCCTTGCCTCAGAGTGCCTTGCCTTGCGTTACCTTTTCCTTGGCTGGCCGTGCATTGCCTAGCCATGCGTTGTGGTGCCTTAGCCTTGTTTCACCTTGCCATAGCCTTGCTTGCTTTGCCTTGCTTTCCCTTGCCTTCCTTGCCTTCCGTTACTCTTTGCTTGCCTTCCGTGCATTGCCTAGCCTTGCGTTGTCGTGTCTTAGCCTTTTTTCACCTTGCCATAGCCTTGCTTGCGTTGCCTTGCTTTGCCTTGCCTTCCTTGCCTTCCGTTACTCTTTGCTTCCCCTCCGTGCATTGCCTAGCCTTGCGTGGTCGTGCCTCAGCCTTTTTTCACCTTGCCATAGCCTTGCTTGCGTTGCCTTGCTTTGCCTTGCATTCCTTGCCTTCCGTTACTCTTTGCTTGCCTTCCGTGCATTGCTTAGCCTTGCGTTGCCGTGCCTTAGCCTTGTTTCCCCTTGCCGTGCCGTGCCTTTTGTTACACTTGCCTTGCCTTGCTTTGCCTTTCCTTCCTTTCCTTCCGTTACTCTTTCCTTGCCTAGCCGTGCACTGCGTAGCCTTGCGTTGTCGTGCATTACCCTTGCCTCGCCTGACCGTGCCTTGCCTTGCGTTACCCTTTCCTTGCCTTGCCGTGCATTGCCTAGCCCTGGGTTGTCGTGCCTTAGCCTTGTTTCCCCTTACCGTGCCGTTCCTTCCGTTACCCTTGCCTTCCCCTCCTTTCCCTTGCCTTCCTTGCCTTCCGTTACTCTTTGCTTGCCTTCCGTGCATTGCCTAGCCTTGCGTTGTCGTGCATTAGCCTTGCCTCCCCAAACCGTGCCTTGCCTTGCGTTACCCTTTCCTTGCCTTGCCCTGCATTGCCTAGCCCTGGGTTGTCGTGCCTTAGCCTTGTTTCCCCTTACCGTGCCGTTCCTTTCGTTACCCTTGCCTTCCCCTGCTTTCCGTTGCATTCCTTGCCTTCCGTTACTCTTTGCTTGCCTTCCGTGCATTGCCTAGCCTTGCGTTGTCGTGCATTAGCCTTGCCTCCCCAAACCGTGCCTTGCCTTGCGTTACCCTTTCCTTGCCTTGCCCTGCATTGCCTAGTCCTGTCTTGTCGTGCCTTAGCGTTGTTTCCCCTTACCGTGCCGTTCCTTTCGTTACCCTTGCCTTCCCCTGCTTTCCTTTGCATTCCTTGCCTTCCGTTACTCTTTGCTTGCCTTCCGTGCATTGCCTAGCCTTGCGTTGTCGTGCCTTAGCCTTGTTTCCCCTTGCCGTGCCGTGCCTGTTGTTACACTTGCCTTGCCATGCTTTGCCTTGCCTTCCTTTCCTTCCGTTACTCTTTCCTTGCCTAGCCGTGCATTGCCTAGCCTTGCGTTGTCGTGCCTTAGCCTTGCCTCGCCTGACAGTGCCATGCCTTGCGTTACCCTTTCCTTGCCTTGCCGTGCATTAGCCTTGCCTTGCCTGACCGTGCCTTGCCTGGCGTTACCCTTTCCTTGCCTTGCCGTGCATTGCCTAGCGGTGCGTTTTCGTGCCTTAGCCTTGTTTTCCCTTGCCGTGCCGTTCCTTCCGTTGCCCTTGCCTTGCCTTGCTTTCCCTTGCCTTCCTTGGTTTCCGTTACTCTTTGCTTGCCTTCCGTGCATTGCCTAGCCTTGCGCTGTCGTGCATTAGCCTTGCCTTGAATCACAGTGCCTTGACTTGCGTTACCTTTTCTTTGGCTGGCCGTGCATTGCCTAGCCGTGCGTTCTGGTGCCTTGGCCTTGTTTCACCTTACCATAGCCTTGCTTGCTTTGCCTTGCTTTGCCTTGCCTTCCTTCCATTCCGTTACTCTTTGCTTGCCTTCCGTGCATTGCCTAGCCTTGCGTTGTCCTGCCTTAGCCTTTTTTCACCTTGCCATAGCCTTGCTTGCGTTGCCTTGCTTTGCCTTGCATTCCTTGCCTTCCGTTACTCTTTGCTTGCCTTCCGTGCATTGCCTAGCCTTGCGTTGTCGTGCCTTACACTTGCCTCGCCTAACCGTGCCTTGCCTTGCGTTACCCTCTCCTTGCCTTGCCGTGCATTGCCTAGCCGTGCGTTATCGTGCATTAGCCTCGCCTTGCCTTACCGTGCCTTGCCTTGCGTTACCCTTTCCTTCCCTGGCTGTGCATTGCTTAGCCTTGCGTTGCCGTGCCTTAGCCTTGTTTCCCCTTGCCTTGCCGTGCCTTTTGTTACACTTGCCTTGCCTTGCTTTGCCTTGCCTTCCTTTCCTTCCGTTACTCTTTCGTTGCCTAGCCTTGCACTGCCTAGCCTTGCGTTGTCGTGCATTAGCCTTGCCTCCCCAAACCGTGCCTTGCCTTGCGTTACCATTTCCTTCCCTTGCCCTGCATTGCCTAGCCGTGCGTTGCCGTGCCTTAGCCTTGTTTCCCCTTGCCGTGCCGTTCCTTCCGTTCACCTTGCCTTGCCTTGCTTTCCCTTGCCTTCCTTGCGTTCCGTTACTCTTTGCTTGCCTTCCGTGCATTGCCTAGCCTTGCGTTGTCGTGCCTTAGCCTTGCCTCGCCTGACCGTGCCTTGCCTTGCGTTACCGTTACCTTGCCTTGCCCTGCATTGCCTAGCCCTGTGTTGTCGTGCCTTAGCCTTGTTTCCCCTTACCGTGCCGTTCCTTTCGTTACCCGTGCCTTCCCCTGCTTTCCCTTGCATTGCTTGCCTTCCGTTACTCTTTGCTTGCCTTCCGTGCATTGCCTAGCCTTGCGTTGACGTGCCTTAGCCTTGCCTGGCCTGACCGTGCCTTGGCTTACGTTACCCTTTCCTTGCCTTGCCGTGAATTGCCTAGCCGTGCGTTGTCGTGCATCAGCCTTGCCTTGCCTCACCGTGCCTTGCCTTGCGTTACCCTTTCCTTGCCTTGCAGTGCATTGCTTAGCAGTGCGTTGTCGTGCCTTAGCCTTGTTTCCCCTTGCCGTGCCTTTCTTTCCGTTACCATTGCCTTGCCTTGCTTTCCCTTGCCTTCCTTGCCTTCCGTTACTCTTTGCTTGCCTTCCGTGCATTGCCTAGCCTTGCGTGGTCGTGCCTTAGCCTTGTTTCCCCTTGCCGTGCCGTTCCTTCCGTTACCCTTGCCTTGCCTTGCTTTCCCTTGCCTTCCTTTCCTTCCGTTACTCTTTCCTTGCCTAGCCGTGCACTGCCTAGCCTTGCGGTGTCGTGCATTAGCTTTGCCTCGCCTGACAGTGCCTTGCCTTGCGTTACCTTTTCCTTGCCTTGCCGTGCATTGCCTAGCCCTGCTTTGCCGTGCCTTAGCCTTGTTTCCCCAAACCGTCGCCGTTCCTTCCGTTACCCTTTCCTTGCCTTGCCCTGCATTGCCTAGCCCTGTGTTGTCGTGCCTTAGCCTTGTTTCCCCTTACCGTGCCGTTCCTTTCGTTACCCTTGCCTTCCCCTGCTTTCCGTTGCATTCCTTGCCTTCCGTTACTCTTTGCTTGCCTTCCGTGCATTGCCTAGCCTTGCGTTGTCGTGCATTAGCTTTGCCTACCCAAACCGTGCCTTGCCTTGCGTTACCCTTTCCTTGCCTTGCCCTGCATTGCCTAGCCCTGTGTTGTCGTGCCTTAGCGTTGTTTCCCCTTACCGTGCCGTTCCTTTCGTTACCCTTGCCTTCCCCTGCTTTCCTTTGCATTCCTTGCCTTCCGTTACTCTTTGCTTGCCTTCCGTGCATTGCCTAGCCTTGCGTTGTCGTGCCTTAGCCTTGTTTCCCCTTGCCGTGCCGTGCCTGTTGTTACACTTGCCTTGCCATGCTTTGCCTTGCCTTCCTTTCCTTCCGTTACTCTTTCCTTGCCTAGCCGTGCATTGCCTAGCCTTGCGTTGTCGTGCCTTAGCCTTGCCTCGCCTGACAGTGCCATGCCTTGCGTTACCCTTTCCTTGCCTTGCCGTGCATTAGCCTTGCCTTGCCTGACCGTGCCTTGCCTGGCGTTACCCTTTCCTTGCCTTGCCGTGCATTGCCTAGCGGTGCGTTTTCGTGCCTTAGCCTTGTTTTCCCTTGCCGTGCCGTTCCTTCCGTTACCCTTGCCTTGCCTTGCTTTCCCTTGCCTTCCTTGGTTTCCGTTACTCTTTGCTTGCCTTCCGTGCATTGCCTAGCCTTGCGCTGTCGTGCATTAGCCTTGCCTTGCCTCACAGTGCCTTGACTTGCGTTACCTTTTCTTTGGCTGGCCGTGCATTGCCTAGCCGTGCGTTCTGGTGCCTTGGCCTTGTTTCACCTTACCATAGCCTTGCTTGCTTTGCCTTGCTTTGCCTTGCCTTCCTTCCATTCCGTTACTCTTTGCTTGCCTTCCGTGCATTGCCTAGCCTTGCGTTGTCCTGCCTTAGCCTTTTTTCACCTTGCCATAGCCTTGCTTGCGTTGCCTTGCTTTGCCTTGCATTCCTTGCCTTCCGTTACTCTTTGCTTGCCTTCCGTGCATTGCCTAGCCTTGCGTTGTCGTGCCTTACCCTTGCCTCGCCTAACCGTGCCTTGCCTTGCGTTACCCTCTCCTTGCCTTGCCGTGCATTGCCTAGCCGTGCGTTGTCGTGCATTAGCCTCGCCTTGCCTTACCGTGCCTTGCCTTGCGTTACCCTTTCCTTCCCTGGCTGTGCATTGCTTAGCCTTGCGTTGCCGTGCCTTAGCCTTGTTTCCCCTTGCCTTGCCGTGCCTTTTGTTACACTTGCCTTGCCTTGCTTTGCCTTGCCTTCCTTTCCTTCCGTTACTCTTTCGTTGCCTAGCCGTGCACTGCCTAGCCTTGCGTTGTCGTGCATTAGCCTTGCCTCCCCAAACCGTGCCTTGCCTTGCGTTACCATTTCCTTTCCTTGCCCTGCATTGCCTAGCCGTGCGTTGCCGTGCCTTAGCCTTGTTTCCCCTCACCTTGCCTTGCCTTGCTTTCCCTTGCCTTCCTTGCGTTCCGTTACCCTTTGCTTGCCTTCCGTGCATTGCCTAGCCTTGCGTTGTCGTGCCTTAGCCTTGCCTCGCCTGACCGTGCCTTGCCTTGCGTTACCGTTACCTTGCCTTGCCCTGCATTGCCTAGCCCTGTGTTGTCGTGCCTTAGCCTTGTTTCCCCTTACCGTGCCGTTCCATTCGTTACCCGTGCCTTCCCCTGCTTTCCCTTGCCTTCCTTGCCTTCCGTTACTCTTTGCTTGCCTTTCGTGCATTGCCTAGCCTTGCGTTGTCGTGCCTTAGCCTTGCCTGGCCTGACCGTGCCTTGCCTTGCGTTACCCTTTCCTTGCCTTGCCGTGAATTGCCTAGCCGTGCGTTGTCGTGCATCAGCCTTGCCTTGCCTCACCGTGCCTTGCCTTGCGTTACCCTTTCCTTGCCTTGCAGTGCATTGCTTAGCAGTGCGTTGTCGTGCCTTAGCCTTGTTTCCCCTTGCCGTGCCTTTCTTTCCGTTACCATTGCCTTGCCTTGCTTTCCCTTGCCTTCCTTGCCTTCCGTTACTCTTTGCTTGCCTTCCGTGCATTGCCTAGCCTTGCGTGGTCGTGCCTTAGCCTTGTTTCCCCTTGCCGTGCCGTTCCTTCCGTTACCCTTGCCTTGCCTCGCTTTCCCTTGCCTTCCTTGGTTTCCGTTACTCTTTGCTTGCCTTCCGTGCATTGCCTAGCCTTGCGCTGTCGTGCATTAGCCTTGCCTTGCCTCAGAGTGCCTTGCCTTGCGTTACCTTTTCCTTGGCTGGCCGTGCATTGCCTAGCCATGCGTTGTGGTGCCTTAGCCTTGTTTCACCTTGCCATAGCCTTGCTTGCTTTGCCTTGCTTTCCCTTGCCTTCCTTGCCTTCCGTTACTCTTTCCTTGCCTTCCGTGCATTGCCTAGCCTTGCGTTGTCGTGTCTTAGCCTTTTTTCACCTTGCCATAGCCTTGCTTGCGTTGCCTTGCTTTGCCTTGCCTTCCTTGCCTTCCGTTACTCTTTGCTTCCCCTCCGTGCATTGCCTAGCCTTGCGTGGTCGTGCCTCAGCCTTTTTTCACCTTGCCATAGCCTTGCTTGCGTTGCCTTGCTTTGCCTTGCATTCCTTGCCTTCCGTTACTCTTTGCTTGCCTTCCGTGCATTGCTTAGCCTTGCGTTGCCGTGCCTTAGCCTTGTTTCCCCTTGCCGTGCCGTGCCTTTTGTTACACTTGCCTTGCCTTGCTTTGCCTTTCCTTCCTTTCCTTCCGTTACTCTTTCCTTGCCTAGCCGTGCACTGCGTAGCCTTGCGTTGTCGTGCATTACCCTTGCCTCGCCTGACCGTGCCTTGCCTTGCGTTACCCTTTCCTTGCCTTGCCGTGCATTGCCTAGCCCTGGGTTGTCGTGCCTTAGCCTTGTTTCCCCTTACCGTGCCGTTCCTTCCGTTACCCTTGCCTTCCCCTGCTTTCCCTTGCCTTCCTTGCCTTCCGTTACTCTTTGCTTGCCTTCCGTGCATTGCCTAGCCTTGCGTTGTCGTGCCTTAGCCTTGCCTCGCCTGACCGTGCCTTGCCTTGCGTTACCCTTTCCTTGCCTTGCCGTGCATTGCCTAGCCGTGCGTTGTCGTGCATCAGCCTTGCCTTGCCTCACCGTGCCTTGCCTTGCGTTACCCTTTCCTTGCCTTGCCGTGCATTGCCTAGCCGTGCGTTGCCGTGCCTTAGCCTTGTTTCCCCTTGCCCTGCCGTTCCTTCCGTTACCCTTGCCTTGCCTTGCTTTCCCTTGCCTTCCTTGCCTTCCGTTACTCTTTGCTTGCCTTCCGTGCATTGCCTAACCTTGCGTTGTCGTGCATTAGCCTTGCCTCCGCAAACCGTGCCTTGCCTTGCGTTACCCTTTCCTTGCCTTGCCCTGCATTGCCTAGAACTGTGTTGTCGTGCCTTAGCCTTGTTTCCCATTACCGTGCCGTTCCTTTCTTTACCCTTGCCTTCCCCTGCTTTCCTTTGCATTCCTTGCCTTCCGTTACTCTTTGCTTGCCTTCCGTGCATTGCCTAGCCTTGCGTTGTCGTGCCTTAGCCTTGTTTCCCCTTGCCGTACCGTGCCTGTTGTTACACTTGCCTTGCCGTGCTTTGCCTTGCCTTCCTTTCCTTCCGTTACTCTTTCCTTGCGAAGCCGTGCACTGCCTAGCCTTGCGATGTCGTGCATTAGCTTTGCCTCGCCTGACAGTGCCTTGCCTTGCGTTACACTTTCCTTGCCTTGCCGTGCATTGCCTAGCCATGCGTTGCCGTGCCTTAGCCTTGTTTCCCCTTGCCGAGCCGTTCCTTCCGTTACCCTTGCCTTGCCTTGGTTTCCCTTGCCTTCCTTGCCTTCCGTTACTCTTTGCTTGCCTTCCGTGCATTGCCTAGCCTTGCGTTGTCGTCATTAGCCTTGCCTCGCCTTACCGTGCCTTGCCTTGCGTTACCCTTTCCTTGCCTTGCCGAGCATTGCCTAGCCGTGCGTTGTCGTGCATTAGCCTTGTCTAGCCTTACCGTGCCTTGCCTTGCGTTACCGTTTCCTTGCCTGGCCGTGCATTGCCTAGCCGTGCGTTGCCGTTCCTTAGCCTTGTTTCCCCTTGCCGTGCCTTGCCTTTTGTTACACTTGCCTTGCCTTGCTTTGCCTTGCCTTCCTTTCCTTCCGTTACTCTTTCCTTGCCTAGCCGTTCACTGCCTAGCCTTGCGTTGTCGTGTATTAGCCTTGCCTCCCCAAACCGTGCCTTGCCTTGCGTTACCATTTCCTTGCCTTGCCCTGCATTGCCTAGCCGTGCGTTACCGTGCCTTAGCCTTGTTTCCCCTTGCCGTGCCGTTCCTTCCGTTAACCTTGCCTTGCCTTGCTTTCCCTTGCCTTCCTTGCGTTCCGTTACTCTTTACTTGCCTTCCGTGCATTGCCTAGCCTTGCGTTGTCGTCATTAGCCTTGCCTCGCCTTACCGTGCCTTGCCTTGCGTTACCCTTTCCTTGCCTTGCCGAGCATTGCCTAGCCGTGCGTTGTCGTGCATTAGCCTTGTCTAGCCTTACCGTGCCTTGCCTTGCGTTCCCCTTTCCTTGCCTGGCCGTGCATTGCCTAGCCGTGCGTTGTCGTTCCTTAGCCTTGTTTCCCCTTGCCGTGCCTTGCCTTTTGTTACACTTGCCTTGCCTTGCTTTGCCTTGCCTTCCTTTCCTTCCGTTACTCTTTCCTTGCCTAGCCGTGCACTGCGTAGCCTTGCGTTGTCGTGCATTACCCTTGCCTCGCCTGACCGTGCCTTGCCTTGCGTTACCCTTTCCTTGCCTTGCCGTGCATTGCCTAGCCCTGCGTTGTCGTTCCTTAGCCTTGTTTCCCCTTACCGTGCCGTTCCTTCCGTTACCCTTGCCTTGCCTTGCTTTCCCTTGCCTTCCTTGCCTTCCGTTACTCTTTGCTTGCCTTCCGTGCATTGCCTAGCCTTGCGTTGTCGTGCCTTAGCCTTGCCTCGCCTGACCGTGCCTTGCATTGCGTTACCCTTTCCTTGCCTTGCCGTGCATTGCCTAGCCCTGCGTTGTCGTGCCTTAGCCTTGTTTCCCCTTACCGTGCCGTTCCTTCCGTTACCCTTGCCTTCCCCTGCTTTCCTTTGCATTCCTTGCCTTCCGTTACTCTTTGCTTGCCTTCCGTGCATTGCCTAGCCTTGCGTTGTCGTGCCTTAGCCTTGTTTCCCCTTGCCGTGCCGTGCCTGTTGTTACACTTGCCTTGCCATGCTTTGCCTTGCCTTCCTTTCCTTCCGTTACTCTTTCCTTGCCTAGCCGTGCATTGCCTAGCCTTGCGTTGTCGTGCCTTAGCCTTGCCTCGCCTGACAGTGCCTTGCCTTGCGTTACCCTTTCCTTGCCTTGCCGTGCATTAGCCTTGCCTTGCCTGACCGTGCCTTGCCTGGCGTTACCCTTTCCTTGCCTTGCCGTGCATTGCCTAGCCGTGCGTTGTCGTGCCTTAGCCTTGTTTTCCCTTGCCGTGCCGTTCCTTCCGTTGCCCTTGCCTTGCCTTGCTTTCCCTTGCCTTCCTTGGTTTCCGTTACTCTTTGCTTGCCTTCCGTGCATTGCCTAGCCTTGCGCTGTCGTGCATTAGCCTTGCCTTGCCTCACAGTGCCTTGACTTGCGTTACCTTTTCTTTGGCTGGCCGTGCATTGCCTAGCCGTGCGTTCTGGTGCCTTGGCCTTGTTTCACCTTACCATAGCCTTGCTTGCTTTGCCTTGCTTTGCCTTGCCTTCCTTCCATTCCGTTACTCTTTGCTTGCCTTCCGTGCATTGCCTAGCCTTGCGTTGTCCTGCCTTAGCCTTTTTTCACCTTGCCATAGCCTTGCTTGCGTTGCCTTGCTTTGCCTTGCATTCCTTGCCTTCCGTTACTCTTTGCTTGCCTTCGGTGCATTGAGTAGCCTTGCGTTGTCGTGCCTTAGCCTTGCCTCGCCTGACCGTGCCTTGCCTTGCGTTACCCTTTCCTTGCCTTGCCGTGCATTGCCTAGCCTTGCGTTGTCGTGCCTTAGCCTTGCCTTGCCTTACCGTGCCTTGCCTTGCGTTACCCTTTCCTTGCCTTGCCGTGCATTGCTTAGCCTTGCGTTGCCGTGCCTTAGCCTTGTTTCCCCTTGCCTTGCCGTGCCTTTTGTTACACTTGCCTTGCCTTGCTTTGCCTTGCCTTCCTTTCCTTCCGTTACTCTTTCCTTGCCTTGCCGTGCATTGCCTAGCCTTGCGTTGTCGTGCATTAACCTTACCTTGCCTGACCGTGCCTTGCCTTGCGTTACCATTTCCTTTGTTTGCCGTGCATTGCCTAGCCGTGCGTTGTCGTGCCTTACCCTTGTTTCCCCTTGCCGTGCCGTTCCTTCCGTTCACCTTGCCTTGCCTTGCTTTCCCTTGCCTTCCTTGCGTTCCGTTACCCTTTGCTTGCCTTCCGTGCATTGCCTAGCCTTGCGTTGTCGTGCCTTAGCCTTGCCTCGCCTGACCGTGCCTTGCCTTGCGTTACCGTTACCTTGCCTTGCCCTGCATTGCCTAGCCCTGTGTTGTCGTGCCTTAGCCTTGTTTCCCCTTACCGTGCCGTTCCATTCGTTACCCGTGCCTTCCCCTGCTTTCCCTTGCCTTCCTTGCCTTCCGTTACTCTTTGCTTGCCTTTCGTGCATTGCCTAGCCTTGCGTTGTCGTGCCTTAGCCTTGCCTGGCCTGACCGTGCCTTGCCTTGCGTTACCCTTTCCTTGCCTTGCCGTGAATTGCCTAGCCGTGCGTTGTCGTGCATCAGCCTTGCCTTGCCTCACCGTGCCTTGCCTTGCGTTACCCTTTCCTTGCCTTGCAGTGCATTGCTTAGCAGTGCGTTGTCGTGCCTTAGCCTTGTTTCCCCTTGCCGTGCCTTTCTTTCCGTTACCATTGCCTTGCCTTGCTTTCCCTTGCCTTCCTTGCCTTCCGTTACTCTTTGCTTGCCTTCCGTGCATTGCCTAGCCTTGCGTGGTCGTGCCTTAGCCTTGTTTCCCGTTACCGTGCCGTTCCTTCCGTTACCCTTGCCTTGCCTTGCTTTCCCTTGCCTTCCTTGCATTCCGTTACTCTTTGCTTGCCTTCCGTGCATTGCCTAGCCTTGCGCTGTCGTGCATTAGCCTTGCCTTGCCTCAGAGTGCCTTGCCTTGCGTTACCTTTTCCTTGGCTGGCCGTGCATTGCCTAGCCATGCGTTGTGGTGCCTTAGCCTTGTTTCACCTTGCCATAGCCTTGCTTGCTTTGCCTTGCTTTCCCTTGCCTTCCTTGCCTTCCGTTACTCTTTCCTTGCCTTCCGTGCATTGCCTAGCCTTGCGTTGTCGTGTCTTAGCCTTTTTTCACCTTGCCATAGCCTTGCTTGCGTTGCCTTGCTTTGCCTTGCCTTCCTTGCCTTCCGTTACTCTTTGCTTCCCCTCCGTGCATTGCCTAGCCTTGCGTGGTCGTGCCTCAGCCTTTTTTCACCTTGCCATAGCCTTGCTTGCGTTGCCTTGCTTTGCCTTGCATTCCTTGCCTTCCGTTACTCTTTGCTTGCCTTCCGTGCATTGCTTAGCCTTGCGTTGCCGTGCCTTAGCCTTGTTTCCCCTTGCCGTGCCGTGCCTTTTGTTACACTTGCCTTGCCTTGCTTTGCCTTTCCTTCCTTTCCTTCCGTTACTCTTTCCTTGCCTAGCCGTGCACTGCGTAGCCTTGCGTTGTCGTGCATTACCCTTGCCTCGCCTGACCGTGCCTTGCCTTGCGTTACCCTTTCCTTGCCTTGCCGTGCATTGCCTAGCCCTGGGTTGTCGTGCCTTAGCCTTGTTTCCCCTTACCGTGCCGTTCCTTCCGTTACCCTTGCCTTCCCCTGCTTTCCCTTGCCTTCCTTGCCTTCCGTTACTCTTTGCTTGCCTTCCGTGCATTGCCTAGCCTTGCGTTGTCGTGCCTTAGCCTTGCCTCGCCTGACCGTGCCTTGCCTTGCGTTACCCTTTCCTTGCCTTGCCGTGCATTGCCTAGCCGTGCGTTGTCGTGCATCAGCCTTGCCTTGCCTCACCGTGCCTTGCCTTGCGTTACCCTTTCCTTGCCTTGCCGTGCATTGCCTAGCCGTGCGTTGCCGTGCCTTAGCCTTGTTTCCCCTTGCCCTGCCGTTCCTTCCGTTACCCTTGCCTTGCCTTGCTTTCCCTTGCCTTCCTTGCCTTCCGTTACTCTTTGCTTGCCTTCCGTGCATTGCCTAACCTTGCGTTGTCGTGCATTAGCCTTGCCTCCGCAAACCGTGCCTTGCCTTGCGTTACCCTTTCCTTGCCTTGCCCTGCATTGCCTAGAACTGTGTTGTCGTGCCTTAGCCTTGTTTCCCATTACCGTGCCGTTCCTTTCTTTACCCTTGCCTTCCCCTGCTTTCCTTTGCATTCCTTGCCTTCGGTTACTCTTTGCTTGCCTTCCGTGCATTGCCTAGCCTTGCGTTGTCGTGCCTTAGCCTTGTTTCCCCTTGCCGTACCGTGCCTGTTGTTACACTTGCCTTGCCGTGCTTTGCCTTGCCTTCCTTTCCTTCCGTTACTCTTTCCTTGCGAAGCCGTGCACTGCCTAGCCTTGCGATGTCGTGCATTAGCTTTGCCTCGCCTGACAGTGCCTTGCCTTGCGTTACACTTTCCTTGCCTTGCCGTGCATTGCCTAGCCATGCGTTGCCGTGCCTTAGCCTTGTTTCCCCTTGCCGAGCCGTTCCTTCCGTTACCCTTGCCTTGCCTTGGTTTCCCTTGCCTTCCTTGCCTTCCGTTACTCTTTGCTTGCCTTCCGTGCATTGCCTAGCCTTGCGTTGTCGTCATTAGCCTTGCCTCGCCTTACCGTGCCTTGCCTTGCGTTACCCTTTCCTTGCCTTGCCGAGCATTGCCTAGCCGTGCGTTGTCGTGCATTAGCCTTGTCTAGCCTTACCGTGCCTTGCCTTGCGTTACCGTTTCCTTGCCTGGCCGTGCATTGCCTAGCCGTGCGTTGCCGTTCCTTAGCCTTGTTTCCCCTTGCCGTGCCTTGCCTTTTGTTACACTTGCCTTGCCTTGCTTTGCCTTGCCTTCCTTTCCTTCCGTTACTCTTTCCTTGCCTAGCCGTTCACTGCCTAGCCTTGCGTTGTCGTGTATTAGCCTTGCCTCCCCAAACCGTGCCTTGCCTTGCGTTACCATTTCCTTGCCTTGCCCTGCATTGCCTAGCCGTGCGTTACCGTGCCTTAGCCTTGTTTCCCCTTGCCGTGCCGTTCCTTCCGTTAACCTTGCCTTGCCTTGCTTTCCCTTGCCTTCCTTGCGTTCCGTTACTCTTTACTTGCCTTCCGTGCATTGCCTAGCCTTGCGTTGTCGTCATTAGCCTTGCCTCGCCTTACCGTGCCTTGCCTTGCGTTACCCTTTCCTTGCCTTGCCGAGCATTGCCTAGCCGTGCGTTGTCGTGCATTAGCCTTGTCTAGCCTTACCGTGCCTTGCCTTGCGTTCCCCTTTCCTTGCCTGGCCGTGCATTGCCTAGCCTTGCGTTGTCGTTCCTTAGCCTTGTTTCCCCTTGCCGTGCCGTGCCTTTTGTTACACTTGCCTTGCCTTGCTTTGCCTTGCCTTCCTTTCCTTCCGTTACTCTTTTCTTGCCTAGCCGTGCACTGCGTAGCCTTGCGTTGTCGTGCATTACCCTTGCCTCGCCTGACCGTGCCTTGCCTTGCTTTACCCTTTCCTTGCCTTGCCGTGCATTGCCTAGCCCTGCGTTGTCGTTCCTTAGCCTTGTTTCCCCTTACCGTGCCGTTCCTTCCGTTACCCTTGCCTTCCCCTCCTTTCCCTTGCCTTCCTTGCCTTCCGTTACTCTTTGCTTGCCTTCCGTGCATTGCCTAGCCTTGCGTTGTCGTGCCTTAGCCTTGCCTCGCCTGACCGTGCCTTGCATTGCGTTACCCTTTCCTTGCCTTGCCGTGCATTGCCTAGCCGTGCGTTGTCGTGCCTTAGCCTTGCCTCGCCTGACCGTGCCTTGCCTTGCGTTACCCTTTCCTTGCCTGGCCGTTCATTGCCTAGCCGTGCGTTGCCGTTCCTTAGCCTTGTTTCCCCTTGCCGTGCCTTGCCTTTTGTTACACTTGCCTTGCCTTGCTTTGCCTTGCCTTCCTTTCCTTCCGTTACTCTTTCCTTGCCTAGCCGTGCACTGCCTAGCCTTGCGTTGTCGTGCATTAGCCTTGCCTCCCCAAACCGTGCCTTGCCTTGCGTTACCATTTCCTTCCCTTGCCCTGCATTGCCTAGCCGTGCGTTGCCGTGCCTTAGCCTTGTTTCCCCTTGCCGTGCCGTTCCTTCCGTTCACCTTGCCTTGCCTTGCTTTCCCTTGCCTTCCTTGCGTTCCGTTACCCTTTGCTTGCCTTCCGTGCATTGCCTAGCCTTGCGTTGTCGTGCCTTAGCCTTGCCTCGCCTGACCGTGCCTTGCCTTGCGTTACCGTTACCTTGCCTTGCCCTGCATTGCCTAGCCCTGTGTTGTCGTGCCTTAGCCTTGTTTCCCCTTACCGTGCCGTTCCTTTCGTTACCCGTGCCTTCCCCTGCTTTCCCTTGCATTGCTTGCCTTCCGTTACTCTTTCCTTGCCTTGCCGTGAATTGCCTAGCCGTGCGTTGTCGTGCATCAGCCTTGCCTTGCCTCACCGTGCCTTGCCTTGCGTTACCCTTTCCTTGCCTTGCAGTGCATTGCTTAGCAGTGCGTTGTCGTGCCTTAGCCTTGTTTCCCCTTGCCGTGCCTTTCTTTCCGTTACCATTGCCTTGCCTTGCTTTCCCTTGCCTTCCTTGCCTTCCGTTACTCTTTGCTTGCCTTCCGTGCATTGCCTAGCCTTGCGTGGTCGTGCCTTAGCCTTGTTTCCCCTTGCCGTGCCGTTCCTTCCGTTACCCTTGCCTTGCCTTGCTTTCCCTTGCCTTCCTTGGTTTCCGTTACTCTTTGCTTGCCTTCCGTGCATTGCCTAGCCTTGCGCTGTCGTGCATTAGCCTTGCCTTGCCTCAGAGTGCCTTGCCTTGCGTTACCTTTTCCTTGGCTGGCCGTGCATTGCCTAGCCATGCGTTGTGGTGCCTTAGCCTTGTTTCACCTTGCCATAGCCTTGCTTGCTTTGCCTTGCTTTCCCTTGCCTTCCTTGCCTTCCGTTACTCTTTGCTTGCCTTCCGTGCATTGCCTAGCCTTGCGTTGTCGTGTCTTAGCCTTTTTTCACCTTGCCATAGCCTTGCTTGCGTTGCCTTGCTTTGCCTTGCCTTCCTTGCCTTCCGTTACTCTTTGCTTCCCCTCCGTGCATTGCCTAGCCTTGCGTGGTCGTGCCTCAGCCTTTTTTCACCTTGCCATAGCCTTGCTTGCGTTGCCTTGCTTTGCCTTGCATTCCTTGCCTTCCGTTACTCTTTGCTTGCCTTCCGTGCATTGCTTAGCCTTGCGTTGCCGTGCCTTAGCCTTGTTTCCCCTTGCCGTGCCGTGCCTTTTGTTACACTTGCCTTGCCTTGCTTTGCCTTCCCTTCCTTTCCTTCCGTTACTCTTTCCTTGCCTAGCCGTGCACTGCGTAGCCTTGCGTTGTCGTGCATTACCCTTGCCTCGCCTGACCGTGCCTTGCCTTGCGTTAACCTTTCCTTGCCTTGCCGTGCATTGCCTAGCCCTGGGTTGTCGTGCCTTAGCCTTGTTTCCCCTTACCGTGCCGTTCCTTTCGTTACCCTTGCCTTCCCCTCCTTTCCCTTGCCTTCCTTGCCTTCCGTTACTCTTTGCTTGCCTTCCGTGCATTGCCTAGCCGTGCGTTGTCGTGCATCAGCCTTGCCTCGCCTTACCGTGCCTTGCCTTGCGTTACCCTTTCCTTGCCTTGCCGTGCATTGCCTAGCCCTGGATTGTCGTGCCTTAGCCTTGTTTCCCCTTACCGTGCCGTTCCTTTCGTTACCCTTGCCTTCCCCTGCTTTCCGTTGCATTCCTTGCCTTCCGTTACTCTTTGCTTGCCTTCCGTGCATTGCCTAGCCTTGCGTTGTCGTGCATTAGCCTTGCCTCCCCAAACCGTGCCTTGCCTTGCGTTACCCTTTCCTTGCCTTGCCCTGCATTGCCTAGCCCTGTCTTGTCGTGCCTTAGCGTTGTTTCCCCTTACCGTGCCGTTCCTTTCGTTACCCTTGCCTTCCCCTGCTTTCCTTTGCATTCCTTGCCTTCCGTTACTCTTTGCTTGCCTTCCGTGCATTGCCTAGCCTTGCGTTGTCGTGCCTTAGCCTTGTTTCCCCTTGCCGTGCCGTGCCTGTTGTTACACTTGCCTTGCCATGCTTTGCCTTGCCTTCCTTTCCTTCCGTTACTCTTTCCTTGCCTAGCCGTGCATTGCCTAGCCTTGCGTTGTCGTGCCTTAGCCTTGCCTCGCCTGACAGTGCCATGCCTTGCGTTACCCTTTCCTTGCCTTGCCGTGCATTAGCCTTGCCTTGCCTGACCGTGCCTTGCCTGGCGTTACCCTTTCCTTGCCTTGCCGTGCATTGCCTAGCGGTGCGTTTTCGTGCCTTAGCCTTGTTTTCCCTTGCCGTGCCGTTCCTTCCGTTGCCCTTGCCTTGCCTTGCTTTCCCTTGCTTGCCTTCCTTGGTTTCCGTTACTCTTTGCTTGCCTTCCGTGCATTGCCTAGCCTTGCGCTGTCGTGCATTAGCCTTGCCTTGCCTCACAGTGCCTTGACTTGCGTTACCTTTTCTTTGGCTGGCCGTGCATTGCCTAGCCGTGCGTTCTGGTGCCTTGGCCTTGTTTCACCTTACCATAGCCTTGCTTGCTTTGCCTTGCTTTGCCTTGCCTTCCTTCCATTCCGTTACTCTTTGCTTGCCTTCCGTGCATTGCCTAGCCTTGCGTTGTCCTGCCTTAGCCTTTTTTCACCTTGCCATAGCCTTGCTTGCGTTGCCTTGCTTTGCCTTGCATTCCTTGCCTTCCGTTACTCTTTGCTTGCCTTCCGTGCATTGCCTAGCCTTGCGTTGTCGTGCCTTAGCCTTGCCTCGCCTGACCGTGCCTTGCCTTGCGTTACCCTTTCCTTGCCTTGCCGTGCATTGCCTAGCCGTGCGTTGTCGTGCATTAGCCTTGCCTTGCCTCACCGTGCCTTGCCTTGCGTTACCCTTTCCTTGCCTGGAAGTGCATTGCCTAGCCTTGCGTTGCCGTGCCTTAGCCTTGTTTCCCCTTGCCTTGCCGTGCCTTTTGTTACACTTGCCTTGCCTTGCTTTGCCTTGCCTTCCTTTCCTTCCGTTACTCTTTCGTTGCCTAGCCTTGCACTGCCTAGCCTTGCGTTGTCGTGCATTAGCCTTGCCTCCCCAAACCGTGCCTTGCCTTGCGTTACCATTTCCTTCCCTTGCCCTGCATTGCCTAGCCGTGCGTTGCCGTGCCTTAGCCTTGTTTCCCCTTGCCGTGCCGTTCCTTCCGTTCACCTTGCCTTGCCTTGCTTTCCCTTGCCTTCCTTGCGTTCCGTTACTCTTTGCTTGCCTTCCGTGCATTGCCTAGCCTTGCGTTGTCGTGCCTTAGCCTTGCCTCGCCTGACCGTGCCTTGCCTTGCGTTACCGTTACCTTGCCTTGCCCTGCATTGCCTAGCCCTGTGTTGTCGTGCCTTAGCCTTGTTTCCCCTTACCGTGCCGTTCCTTTCGTTACCCGTGCCTTCCCCTGCTTTCCCTTGCATTGCTTGCCTTCCGTTACTCTTTGCTTGCCTTCCGTGCATTGCCTAGCCTTGCGTTGACGTGCCTTAGCCTTGCCTGGCCTGACCGTGCCTTGCCTTACGTTACCCTTTCCTTGCCTTGCCGTGAATTGCCTAGCCGTGCGTTGTCTTGCATCAGCCTTGCCTTGCCTCACCGTGCCTTGCCTTGCGTTACCCTTTCCTTGCCTTGCAGTGCATTGCTTAGCAGTGCGTTGTCGTGCCTTAGCCTTGTTTCCCCTTGCCGTGCCTTTCTTTCCGTTACCATTGCCTTGCCTTGCTTTCCCTTGCCTTCCTTGCCTTCCGTTACTCTTTGCTTGCCTTCCGTGCATTGCCTAGCCTTGCGCTGTCGTGCATTAGCCTTGCCTTGCCTCACAGTGCCTTGCCTTGCGTTACCTTTTCCTTGGCTGGCCGTGCATTGCCTAGCCATGCGTTGTCGTGCCTTAGCCTTGTTTCACCTTGCCATAGCCTTGCTTGCTTTGCCTTGCTTTCCCTTGCCTTCCTTGCCTTCCGTTACTCTTTGCTTGCCTTCCGTGCATTGCCTAGCCTTGCGTTGTCGTGTCTTAGCCTTTTTTCACCTTGCCATAGCCTTGCTTGCGTTGCCTTGCTTTGCCTTGCCTTCCTTGCCTTCCGTTACTCTTTGCTTCCCCTCCGTGCATTGCCTAGCCTTGCGTGGTCGTGCCTCAGCCTTTTTTCACCTTGCCATAGCCTTGCTTGCGTTGCCTTGCTTTGCCTTGCATTCCTTGCCTTCCGTTACTCTTTGCTTGCCTTCCGTGCATTGCTTAGCCTTGCGTTGCCGTGCCTTAGCCTTGTTTCCCCTTGCCGTGCCGTGCCTTTTGTTACACTTGCCTTGCCTTGCTTTGCCTTCCCTTCCTTTCCTTCCGTTACTCTTTCCTTGCCTAGCCGTGCACTGCGTAGCCTTGCGTTGTCGTGCATTACCCTTGCCTCGCCTGACCGTGCCTTGCCTTGCGTTAACCTTTCCTTGCCTTGCCGTGCATTGCCTAGCCCTGGGTTGTCGTGCCTTAGCCTTGTTTCCCCTTACCGTGCCGTTCCTTTCGTTACCCTTGCCTTCCCCTCCTTTCCCTTGCCTTCCTTGCCTTCCGTTACTCTTTGCTTGCCTTCCGTGCATTGCCTAGCCGTGCGTTGTCGTGCATCAGCCTTGCCTCGCCTTACCGTGCCTTGCCTTGCGTTACCCTTTCCTTGCCTTGCCGTGCATTGCCTAGCCCTGGATTGTCGTGCCTTAGCCTTGTTTCCCCTTACCGTGCCGTTCCTTTCGTTACCCTTGCCTTCCCCTGCTTTCCGTTGCATTCCTTGCCTTCCGTTACTCTTTGCTTGCCTTCCGTGCATTGCCTAGCCTTGCGTTGTCGTGCATTAGCCTTGCCTTGCGTTACCCTTTCCTTGCCTTGCCCTGCATTGCCTAGCCCTGTCTTGTCGTGCCTTAGCGTTGTTTCCCCTTACCGTGCCGTTCCTTTCGTTACCCTTGCCTTCCCCTGCTTTCCTTTGCATTCCTTGCCTTCCGTTACTCTTTGCTTGCCTTCCGTGCATTGCCTAGCCTTGCGTTGTCGTGCCTTAGCCTTGTTTCCCCTTGCCGTGCCGTGCCTGTTGTTACACTTGCCTTGCCATGCTTTGCCTTGCCTTCCTTTCCTTCCGTTACTCTTTCCTTGCCTAGCCGTGCATTGCCTAGCCTTGCGTTGTCGTGCCTTAGCCTTGCCTCGCCTGACAGTGCCATGCCTTGCGTTACCCTTTCCTTGCCTTGCCGTGCATTAGCCTTGCCTTGCCTGACCGTGCCTTGCCTGGCGTTACCCTTTCCTTGCCTTGCCGTGCATTGCCTAGCGGTGCGTTTTCGTGCCTTAGCCTTGTTTTCCCCTTGCCGTGCCGTTCCTTCCGTTGCCCTTGCCTTGCCTTGCTTTCCCTTGCTTGCCTTCCTTGGTTTCCGTTACTCTTTGCTTGCCTTCCGTGCATTGCCTAGCCTTGCGCTGTCGTGCATTAGCCTTGCCTTGCCTCACAGTGCCTTGACTTGCGTTACCTTTTCTTTGGCTGGCCGTGCATTGCCTAGCCGTGCGTTCTGGTGCCTTGGCCTTGTTTCACCTTACCATAGCCTTGCTTGCTTTGCCTTGCTTTGCCTTGCCTTCCTTCCATTCCGTTACTCTTTGCTTGCCTTCCGTGCATTGCCTAGCCTTGCGTTGTCCTGCCTTAGCCTTTTTTCACCTTGCCATAGCCTTGCTTGCGTTGCCTTGCTTTGCCTTGCATTCCTTGCCTTCCGTTACTCTTTGCTTGCCTTCCGTGCATTGCCTAGCCTTGCGTTGTCGTGCCTTACACTTGCCTCGCCTAACCGTGCCTTGCCTTGCGTTACCCTCTCCTTGCCTTGCCGTGCATTGCCTAGCCGTGCGTTATCGTGCATTAGCCTCGCCTTGCCTTACCGTGCCTTGCCTTGCGTTACCCTTTCCTTCCCTGGCTGTGCATTGCTTAGCCTTGCGTTGCCGTGCCTTAGCCTTGTTTCCCCTTGCCTTGCCGTGCCTTTTGTTACACTTGCCTTGCCTTGCTTTGCCTTGCCTTCCTTTCCTTCCGTTACTCTTTCGTTGCCTAGCCTTGCACTGCCTAGCCTTGCGTTGTCGTGCATTAGCCTTGCCTCCCCAAACCGTGCCTTGCCTTGCGTTACCATTTCCTTCCCTTGCCCTGCATTGCCTAGCCGTGCGTTGCCGTGCCTTAGCCTTGTTTCCCCTTGCCGTGCCGTTCCTTCCGTTCACCTTGCCTTGCCTTGCTTTCCCTTGCCTTCCTTGCGTTCCGTTACTCTTTGCTTGCCTTCCGTGCATTGCCTAGCCTTGCGTTGTCGTGCCTTAGCCTTGCCTCGCCTGACCGTGCCTTGCCTTGCGTTACCGTTACCTTGCCTTGCCCTGCATTGCCTAGCCCTGTGTTGTCGTGCCTTAGCCTTGTTTCCCCTTACCGTGCCGTTCCTTTCGTTACCCGTGCCTTCCCCTGCTTTCCCTTGCATTGCTTGCCTTCCGTTACTCTTTGCTTGCCTTCCGTGCATTGCCTAGCCTTGCGTTGACGTGCCTTAGCCTTGCCTGGCCTGACCGTGCCTTGCCTTACGTTACCCTTTCCTTGCCTTGCCGTGAATTGCCTAGCCGTGCGTTGTCTTGCATCAGCCTTGCCTTGCCTCACCGTGCCTTGCCTTGCGTTACCCTTTCCTTGCCTTGCAGTGCATTGCTTAGCAGTGCGTTGTCGTGCCTTAGCCTTGTTTCCCCTTGCCGTGCCTTTCTTTCCGTTACCATTGCCTTGCCTTGCTTTCCCTTGCCTTCCTTGCCTTCCGTTACTCTTTGCTTGCCTTCCGTGCATTGCCTAGCCTTGCGTGGTCGTGCCTTAGCCTTGTTTCCCCTTGCCGTGCCGTTCCTTCCGTTACCCTTGCCTTGCCTTGCTTTCCCTTGCTTTCCTTTCCTTCCGTTACTCTTTCCTTGCCTAGCCGTGCACTGCCTAGCCTTGCGGTGTCGTGCATTAGCTTTGCCTCGCCTGACAGTGCCTTGCCTTGCGTTACCTTTTCCTTGCCTTGCCGTGCATTGCCTAGCCCTGCGTTGCCGTGCCTTAGCCTTGTTTCCCCAAACCGTGCCTTGCCTTGCGTTACCCTTTCCTTGCCTTGCCCTGCATTGCCTAGCCCTGTGTTGTCGTGCCTTAGCGTTGTTTCCCCTTACCGTGCCGTTCCTTTCGTTACCCTTGCCTTCCCCTGCTTTCCGTTGCATTCCTTGCCTTCCGTTACTCTTTGCTTGCCTTCCGTGCATTGCCTAGCCTTGCGTTGTCGTGTATTAGCTTTGCCTACCCAAACCGTGCCTTGCCTTGCGTTACCCTTTCCTTGCCTTGCCCTGCATTGCCTAGCCCTGTGTTGTCGTGCCTTAGCGTTGTTTCCCCTTACCGTGCCGTTCCTTTCGTTACCCTTGCCTTCCCCTGCTTTCCTTTGCATTCCTTGCCTTCCGTTACTCTTTGCTTGCCTTCCGTGCATTGCCTAGCCTTGCGTTGTCGTGCCTTAGCCTTGTTTCCCCTTGCCGTGCCGTGCCTGTTGTTACACTTGCCTTGCCATGCTTTGCCTTGCCTTCCTTTCCTTCCGTTACTCTTTCCTTGCCTAGCCGTGCATTGCCTAGCCTTGCGTTGTCGTGCCTTAGCCTTGCCTCGCCTGACAGTGCCATGCCTTGCGTTACCCTTTCCTTGCCTTGCCGTGCATTGCCTAGCGGTGCGTTTTCGTGCCTTAGCCTTGTTTTCCCTTGCCGTGCCGTTCCTTCCGTTACCCTTGCCTTGCCTTGCTTTCCCTTGCCTTCCTTGGTTTCCGTTACTCTTTGCTTGCCTTCCGTGCATTGCCTAGCCTTGCGCTGTCGTGCATTAGCCTTGCCTTGCCTCACAGTGCCTTGACTTGCGTTACCTTTTCTTTGGCTGGCCGTGCATTGCCTAGCCGTGCGTTCTGGTGCCTTGGCCTTGTTTCACCTTACCATAGCCTTGCTTGCTTTGCCTTGCTTTGCCTTGCCTTCCTTCCATTCCGTTACTCTTTGCTTGCCTTCCGTGCATTGCCTAGCCTTGCGTTGTCCTGCCTTAGCCTTTTTTCACCTTGCCATAGCCTTGCTTGCGTTGCCTTGCTTTGCCTTGCATTCCTTGCCTTCCGTTACTCTTTGCTTGCCTTCCGTGCATTGCCTAGCCTTGCGTTGTCGTGCCTTACCCTTGCCTCGCCTAACCGTGCCTTGCCTTGCGTTACCCTCTCCTTGCCTTGCCGTGCATTGCCTAGCCGTGCGTTGTCGTGCATTAGCCTCGCCTTGCCTTACCGTGCCTTGCCTTGCGTTACCCTTTCCTTCCCTGGCTGTGCATTGCTTAGCCTTGCGTTGCCGTGCCTTAGCCTTGTTTCCCCTTGCCTTGCCGTGCCTTTTGTTACACTTGCCTTGACTTGCTTTGCCTTGCCTTCCTTTCCTTCCGTTACTCTTTCGTTGCCTAGCCGTGCACTGCCTAGCCTTGCGTTGTCGTGCATTAGCCTTGCCTCCCCAAACCGTGCCTTGCCTTGCGTTACCATTTCCTTTCCTTGCCCTGCATTGCCTAGCCGTGCGTTGCCATGCCTTAGCCTTGTTTCCCCTTGCCGTGCCGTTCCTTCCGTTCACCTTGCCTTGCCTTGCTTTCCCTTGCCTTCCTTGCGTTCCGTTACTGTTTGCTTGCCTTCCGTGCATTGCCTAGCCTTGCGTTGTCGTGCCTTAGCCTTGCCTCGCCTGACCGTGCCTTGCCTTGCGTTACCCTTTCCTTGCCTTGCCCTGCATTGCCTAGCGCTGTGTTGTCGTGCCTTAGCCTTGTTTCCCCTTACCGTGCCGTTCCTTTCGTTACCCGTGCCTTCCCCTGCTTTCACTTGCCTTCCTTGCCTTCCGTTACTCTTTGCTTGCCTTTCGTGCATTGCCTAGCCTTGCGTTGTCGTGCCTTAGCCTTGCCTGGCCTGACCGTGCCTTGCCTTGCGTTACCCTTTCCTTGCCTTGCCGTGAATTGCCTAGCCGTGCGTTGTCGTGCATCAGCCTTGCCTTGCCTCACCGTGCCTTGCCTTGCGTTACCCTTTCCTTGCCTTGCAGTGCATTGCTTAGCAGTGCGTTGTCATGCCTTAGCCTTGTTTCCCCTTGTCGTGCCTTTCTTTCCGTTACCATTGCCTTGCCTTGCTTTCCCTTGCCTTCCTTGCCTTCCGTTACTCTTTGCTTGCCTTCCGTGCATTGCCTAGCCTTGCGTGGTCGTGCCTTAGCCTTGTTTCCCCTTGCCGTGCCGTTCCTTCCGTTACCCTTGCCTTGCCTTGCTTTCCCTTGCCTTCCTTGGTTTCCGTTACTCTTTGCTTGCCTTCCGTGCATTGCCTAGCCTTGCGCTGTCGTGCATTAGCCTTGCCTTGCCTCAGAGTGCCTTGCCTTGCGTTACCTTTTCCTTGGCTGGCCGTGCATTGCCTAGCCATGCGTTGTGGTGCCTTAGCCTTGTTTCACCTTGCCATAGCCTTGCTTGCTTTGCCTTGCTTTCCCTTGCCTTCCTTGCCTTCCGTTACTCTTTGCTTGCCTTCCGTGCATTGCCTAGCCTTGCGTTGTCGTGTCTTAGCCTTTTTTCACCTTGCCATAGCCTTGCTTGCGTTGCCTTGCTTTGCCTTGCCTTCCTTGCCTTCCGTTACTCTTTGCTTCCCCTCCGTGCATTGCCTAGCCTTGCGTGGTCGTGCCTCAGCCTTTTTTCACCTTGCCATAGCCTTGCTTGCGTTGCCTTGCTTTGCCTTGCATTCCTTGCCTTCCGTTACTCTTTGCTTGCCTTCCGTGCATTGCTTAGCCTTGCGTTGCCGTGCCTTAGCCTTGTTTCCCCTTGCCGTGCCGTGCCTTTTGTTACACTTGCCTTGCCTTGCTTTGCCTTTCCTTCCTTTCCTTCCGTTACTCTTTCCTTGCCTAGCCGTGCACTGCGTAGCCTTGCGTTGTCGTGCATTACCCTTGCCTCGCCTGACCGTGCCTTGCCTTGCGTTACCCTTTCCTTGCCTTGCCGTGCATTGCCTATCCCTGGGTTGTCGTGCCTTAGCCTTGTTTCCCCTTACCGTGCCGTTCCTTCCGTTACCCTTGCCTTCCCCTGCTTTCCCTTGCCTTCCTTGCCTTCCGTTACTCTTTGCTTGCCTTCCGTGCATTGCCTAGCCTTGCGTTGTCGTGCCTTAGCCTTGCCTCGCCTGACCGTGCCTTGCCTTGCGTTACCCTTTCCTTGCCTTGCCGTGCATTGCCTAGCCGTGCGTTGTCGTGCATCAGCCTTGCCTTGCCTCACCGTGCCTTGCCTTGCGTTACCCTTTCCTTGCCTTGCCGTGCATTGCCTAGCCGTGCGTTGCCGTGCCTTAGCCTTGTTTCCCCTTGCCGTGCCGTTCCTTCCGTTACCCTTGCCTTGTCTTGCTTTCCCTTGCCTTCCTTGCCTTCCGTTACTCTTTGCTTGCCTTCCGTGCATTGCCTAGCCTTGCGTTGTCGTGCATTAGCCTTGCCTCCCCAAACCGTGCCTTGCCTTGCGTTACCCTTTCCTTGCCTTGCCCTGCATTGCCTAGAACTGTGTTGTCTTGCCTTAGCCTTGTTTCCCATTACCGTGCCGTTCCTTTCTTTACCCTTGCCTTCCCCTGCTTTCCTTTGCATTCCTTGCCTTCCGTTACTCTTTGCTTGCCTTCCGTGCATTGCCTAGCCTTGCGTTGTCGTGCCTTAGCCTTGTTTCCCCTTGCCGTACCGTGCCTGTTGTTACACTTGCCTTGCCGTGCTTTGCCTTGCCTTCCTTTCCTTCCGTTACTCTTTCCTTGCGAAGCCGTGCACTGCCTAGCCTTGCAATGTCGTGCATTAGCTTTGCCTCGCCTGACAGTGCCTTGCCTTGCGTTACACTTTCCTTGCCTTGCCGTGCATTGCCTAGTCCTGCGTTGCCGTGCCTTAGCCTTGTTTCCCCTTGCCGAGCCGTTCCTTCCCTTACCCTTGCCTTGCCTTGCTTTCCCTTGCCTTCCTTGCCTTCCGTTACTCTTTGCTTGCCTTCCGTGCATTGCCTAGCCTTGCGTTGTCTTGCATTAGCCTTGCCTCGCCTGACCGTGCCTTGCCTTGCGTTACCCTTTCCTTGACTTGCCGTGCATTGCCTAGCCGTGCGTTGTCGTGCATTAGCCTTGTCTAGCCTTACCGTGCCTTGCCTTGCGTTACCGATTCCTTGCCTGGCCGTGCATTGCCTAGCCGTGCGTTGCCGTTCCTTAGCCTTGTTTCCCCTTGCCGTGCCTTGCCTTTTGTTACACTTGCCTTGCCTTGCTTTGCCTTGCCTTCCTTTCCTTCCGTTACTCTTTCCTTGCCTAGCCGTGTACTGCCTAGCCTTGCGTTGTCGTGTATTAGCCTTGCCTCCCCAAACCGTGCCTTGCCTTGCGTTACCATTTCCTTGCCTTGCCCTGCATTGCCTAGCCGTGCGTTACCGTGCCTTAGCCTTGTTTCCCCTTGCCGTGCCGTTCCTTCCGTTAACCTTGCCTTGCCTTGCTTTCCCTTGCCTTCCTTGCGTTCCGTTACTCTTTACTTGCCTTCCGTGCATTGCCTAGCCTTGCGTTGTCGTCATTAGCCTTGCCTCGCCTTACCGTGCCTTGCCTTGCGTTACCCTTTCCTTGCCTTGCCGAGCATTGCCTAGCCGTGCGTTGTCGTGCATTAGCCTTGTCTAGCCTTACCGTGCCTTGCCTTGCGTTACCCTTTCCTTGCCTGGCCGTGCATTGCCTAGCCGTGCGTTGCCGTTCCTTAGCCTTGTTTCCCCTTGCCGTGCCGTGCCTTTTGTTACACTTGCCTTGCCTTGCTTTGCCTTGCCTTCCTTTCCTTCCGTTACTCTTTTCTTGCCTAGCCGTGCACTGCGTAGCCTTGCGTTGTCGTGCATTACGCTTGCCTCGCCTGACCGTACCTTGCCTTGCTTTACCCTTTCCTTGCCTTGCCGTGCATTGCCTAGCCCTGCGTTGTCGTGCCTTAGCCTTGTTTCCCCTTACCGTTCCGTTCCTTCCGTTACCCTTGCCTTCCCCTCCTTTCCCTTGCCTTCCTTGCCTTCCGTTACTCTTTGCTTGCCTTCCGTGCATTGCCTAGCCTTGCGTTGTCGTGCCTTAGCCTTGCCTCGCCTGACCGTGCCTTGCATTGCGTTACCCTTTCCTTGCCTTGCCGTGCATTGCCTAGCCGTGCGTTGTCGTGCATCAGCCTTGCCTTGCCTCACCGTGCCTTGCCTTGCGTTACCCTTTCCTTGCCTTGCCGTGCATTGCCTAGCCGTGCGTTGCATTGCCTTAGCATTGTTTCCCCTTGCCGTTCCGTTCCTTCCGTTACCCTTGCCTTGCCTTGCTTTCCCTTGCCTTCCTTGCCTTCCGTTACTCTTTGCTTGCCTTCCGTGCATTGCCTAGCCTTGCGTTGTCGTGCATTAGCCTTGCCTCCCCAAACCGTGCCTTGCCTTGCGTTACCCTTTCCTTGCCTTGCCCTGCATTGCCTAGCCCTGTGTTGTCGTGCCTTAGCGTTGTTTCCCCTTACCGTGCCGTTCCTTTCGTTACCCTTGCCTTCCCCTGCTTTCCTTTGCATTCCTTGCCTTCCGTTACTCTTTGCTTCCCTTCCGTGCATTGCCTAGCATTGAGTTGTCGTGCCTTAGCCTTGTTTCCCCTTGCCGTGCCGTGCCTGTTGTTACACTTGCCTTGCCATGCTTTGCCTTGCCTTCCTTTCCTTCCGTTACTCTTTCCTTGCCTAGCCGTGCACTGCCTAGCCTTGCGATGTCGTGCATTAGCTTTGCCTCGCCTGACAGTGCCTTGCCTTGCGTTACCTTTTCCTTGCCTTGCCGTGCATTGCCTAGCCCTGCGTTGCCGTGCCTTAGCCTTGTTTCCCCAAACCGTGCCTTGCCTTGCGTTACCCTTTCCTTGCCTTGCCCTGCATTGCCTAGCCCTGTGTTGTCGTGCCTTAGCGTTGTTTGCCCTTACCGTGCCGTTCCTTTCGTTACCCTTGCCTTCCCCTGCTTTCCGTTGCATTCCTTGCCTTCCGTTACTCTTTGCTTGCCTTCCGTGCATTGCCTAGCCTTGCGTTGTCGTGCATTAGCTTTGCCTACCCAAACCGTGCCTTGCCTTGCGTTACCCTTTCCTTGCCTTGCCCTGCATTGCCTAGCCCTGTGTTGTCGTGCCTTAGCGTTGTTTCCCCTTACCGTGCCGTTCCTTTCGTTACCCTTGCCTTCCCCTGCTTTCCTTTGCATTCCTTGCCTTCCGTTACTCTTTGCTTGCCTTCCGTGCATTGCCTAGCCTTGCGTTGTCGTGCCTTAGCCTTGTTTCCCCTTGCCGTGCCGTGCCTGTTGTTACACTTGCCTTGCCATGCTTTGCCTTGCCTTCCTTTCCTTCCGTTACTCTTTCCTTGCCTAGCCGTGCATTGCCTAGCCTTGCGTTGTCGTGCCTTAGCCTTGCCTCGCCTGACAGTGCCATGCCTTGCGTTACCCTTTCCTTGCCTTGCCGTGCATTAGCCTTGCCTTGCCTGACCGTGCCTTGCCTGGCGTTACCCTTTCCTTGCCTTGCCGTGCATTGCCTAGCGGTGCGTTTTCGTGCCTTAGCCTTGTTTTCCCTTGCCGTGCCGTTCCTTCCGTTACCCTTGCCTTGCCTTGCTTTCCCTTGCCTTCCTTGGTTTCCGTTACTCTTTGCTTGCCTTCCGTGCATTGCCTAGCCTTGCGCTGTCGTGCATTAGCCTTGCCTTGCCTCACAGTGCCTTGACTTGCGTTACCTTTTCTTTGGCTGGCCGTGCATTGCCTAGCCGTGCGTTCTGGTGCCTTGGCCTTGTTTCACCTTGCCATAGCCTTGCTTGCTTTGCCTTGCTTTGCCTTGCCTTCCTTCCATTCCGTTACTCTTTGCTTGCCTTCCGTGCATTGCCTAGCCTTGCGTTGTCCTGCCTTAGCCTTTTTTCACCTTGCCATAGCCTTGCTTGCGTTGCCTTGCTTTGCCTTGCATTCCTTGCCTTCCGTTACTCTTTGCTTGCCTTCCGTGCATTGCCTAGCCTTGCGTTGTCGTGCCTTAGCCTTGCCTCGCCTAACCGTGCCTTGCCTTGCGTTACCCTTTCCTTGCTTTGCCGTGCATTGCCTAGCCGTGCGTTGTCGTGCATTAGCCTCGCCTTGCCTTACCGTGCCTTGCCTTGCGATACCCTTTCCTTGCCTGGCCGTGCATTGCTTAGCCTTGCGTTGCCGTGCCTTAGCCTTGTTTCCCCTTGCCGTGCCGTGCCTTTTGTTACACTTGCCTTGCCTTGCTTTGCCTTTCCTTCCTTTCCTTCCGTTACTCTTTCCTTGCCTAGCCGTGCACTGCGTAGCCTTGCGTTGTCGTGCATTACCCTTGCCTCGCCTGACCGTGCCTTGCCTTGCGTTACCCTTTCCTTGCCTTGCCGTGCATTGCCTAGCCCTGCGTTGTCGTGCCTTAGCCTTGTTTCCCCTTACCGTGCCGTTCCTTCCGTTACCCTTGCCTTCCCCTGCTTTCCCTTGCCTTCCTTGCCTTCCGTTACTCTTTGCTTGCCTTTCGTGCATTGCCTAGCCTTGCGTTGTCGTGCCTTAGCCTTGCCTCGCCTGACCGTGCCTTGCCTTGCGTTACCCTTTCCTTGCCTTGCCGTGCATTGCCTAGCCGTGCGTTGTCGTGCATCAGCCTTGCCTTGCCTCAAGGTGCTTTGTCTTGCGTTACCTTTTCCTTGCCTTGCCGTGCATTGCCTAGCCGTGCGTTGCCGTGCCTTAGCCTTGTTTCCCCTTGCCGTGCCGTTCCTTCCGTTACCCTTGCCTTGCCTTGCTTTCCCTTGCCTTCCTTGGTTTCCGTTACTATTTGCTTGCCTTCCGTGCATTGCCTAGCCTTGCGCTGTCGTGCATTAGCCTTGCCTTGCCACACAGTGCCTTGCCTTGCGTTACCTTTTCCTTGGCTGGCCGTGCATTGCCTACCCGTGCGTTGTGGTGCCTTAGCCTTGTTTCACCTTGCCATAGCCTTGCTTGCTTTGCCTTGCTTTGCCTTGCCTTCCTTCCATTCCGTTACTGTTTGCTTGCCTTCCGTGCATTGCTTAGCCTTGCGTTGCCGTGCCTTAGCCTTGTTTCCCCTTGCCGTGCCGTGCCTTTTGTTACACTTGCCTTGCCTTGCTTTGCCTTGCCTTCCTTTCCTTCCGTTACTCTTTCCTTGCCTAGCCGTGCACTGCGTAGCCTTGCGTTGTCGTGCATTACCCTTGCCTCGCCTGACAGTGCCTTGCCTTGCGTTACCCTTTCCTTGCCTTGCCGTGCATTGCCTAGCCCTGGGTTGTCGTGCCTTAGCCTTGTTTCCCCTTACCGTGCCGTTCCTTCCGTTACCCTTGCCTTCCCCTGCTTTCCCTTGCCTTCCTTGCCTTCCGTTACTCTTTGCTTGCCTTCCGTGCATTGCCTAGCCGTGCGTTGTCGTGCATCAGCCTTGCCTCGCCTTACCGTGCCTTGCCTTGCGTTACCCTTTCCTTGCCTTGCCGTGCATTGCCTAGCCCTGGGTTGTCGTGCCTTAGCCTTGCCTCGCCTGACCGTGCCTTGCCTTGCGTTACCGTTACCTTGCCTTGCCCTGCATTGCCTAGCCCTGTGTTGTCGTGCCTTAGCCTTGTTTCCCCTTACCGTGCCGTTCCTTTCGTTACCCGTGCCTTCCCCTGCTTTCCCTTGCCTTCCTTGCCTTCCGTTACTCTTTGCTTGCCTTCCGTGCATTGCCTAGCCTTGCGTTGTCGTGCCTTAGCCTTGCCTCGCCTGACCGTGCCTTGCCTTGCGTTACCCTTTCCTTGCCTTGCCGTGCATTGCCTAGCCGTGCGTTGTCTTGCATCAGCCTTGCCTTGCCTCACCGTGCCTTGCCTTGCGTTACCCTTTCCTTGCCTTGCAGTGCATTGCCTAGCAGTGCGTTGTCGTGCCTTAGCCTTGTTTCCCCTTGCCGTGCCTTTCTTTCCGTTACCATTGCCTTGCCTTGCTTTCCCTTGCCTTCCTTGCCTTCCGTTACTCTTTGCTTGCCTTCCGTGCATTGCCTAGCCTTGCGTGGTCGTGCCTTAGCCTTGTTTCCCCTTGCCGTGCCGTTCCTTCCGTTACCCTTGCCTTGCCTTGCTTTCCCTTGCCTTCCTTTCCTTCCGTTACTCTTTCCTTGCCTAGCCGTGCACTGCCTAGCCTTGCGGTGTCGTGCATTAGCTTTGCCTCGCCTGACAGTGCCTTGCCTTGCGTTACCTTTTCCTTGCCTTGCCGTGCATTGCCTAGCCCTGCGTTGCCGTGACTTAGCCTTGTTTCCCCAAACCGTGCCTTGCCTTGCGTTACCCTTTCCTTGCCTTGCCCTGCATTGCCTAGCCCTGTGTTGTCGTGCCTTAGCGTTGTTTCCCCTTACCGTGCCGTTCCTTTCGTTACCCTTGCCTTCCCCTGCTTTCCGTTGCATTCCTTGCCTTCCGTTACTCTTTGCTTGCCTTCCGTGCATTGCCTAGCCTTGCGTTGTCGTGTATTAGCTTTGCCTACCCAAACCGTGCCTTGCCTTGCGTTACCCTTTCCTTGCCTTGCCCTGCATTGCCTAGCCCTGTGTTGTCGTGCCTTAGCGTTGTTTCCCCTTACCGTGCCGTTCCTTTCGTTACCCTTGCCTTCCCCTGCTTTCCTTTGCATTCCTTGCCTTCCGTTACTCTTTGCTTGCCTTCCGTGCATTGCCTAGCCTTGCGTTGTCGTGCCTTAGCCTTGTTTCCCCTTGCCGTGCCGTGCCTGTTGTTACACTTGCCTTGCCATGCTTTGCCTTGCCTTCCTTTCCTTCCGTTACTCTTTCCTTGCCTAGCCGTGCATTGCCTAGCCTTGCGTTGTCGTGCCTTAGCCTTGCCTCGCCTGACAGTGCCATGCCTTGCGTTACCCTTTCCTTGCCTTGCCGTGCATTAGCCTTGCCTTGCCTGACCGTGCCTTGCCTGGCGTTACCCTTTCCTTGCCTTGCCGTGCATTGCCTAGCGGTGCGTTTTCGTGCCTTAGCCTTGTTTTCCCTTGCCGTGCCGTTCCTTCCGTTACCCTTGCCTTGCCTTGCTTTCCCTTGCCTTCCTTGGTTTCCGTTACTCTTTGCTTGCCTTCCGTGCATTGCCTAGCCTTGCGCTGTCGTGCATTAGCCTTGCCTTGCCTCACAGTGCCTTGACTTGCGTTACCTTTTCTTTGGCTGGCCGTGCATTGCCTAGCCGTGCGTTCTGGTGCCTTGGCCTTGTTTCACCTTACCATAGCCTTGCTTGCTTTGCCTTGCTTTGCCTTGCCTTCCTTCCATTCCGTTACTCTTTGCTTGCCTTCCGTGCATTGCCTAGCCTTGCGTTGTCCTGCCTTAGCCTTTTTTCACCTTGCCATAGCCTTGCTTGCGTTGCCTTGCTTTGCCTTGCATTCCTTGCCTTCCGTTACTCTTTGCTTGCCTTCCGTGCATTGCCTAGCCTTGCGTTGTCGTGCCTTACCCTTGCCTCGCCTAACCGTGCCTTGCCTTGCGTTACCCTCTCCTTGCCTTGCCGTGCATTGCCTAGCCGTGCGTTGTCGTGCATTAGCCTCGCCTTGCCTTACCGTGCCTTGCCTTGCGTTACCCTTTCCTTCCCTGGCTGTGCATTGCTTAGCCTTGCGTTGCCGTGCCTTAGCCTTGTTTCCCCTTGCCTTGCCGTGCCTTTTGTTACACTTGCCTTGACTTGCTTTGCCTTGCCTTCCTTTCCTTCCGTTACTCTTTCGTTGCCTAGCCGTGCACTGCCTAGCCTTGCGTTGTCGTGCATTAGCCTTGCCTCCCCAAACCGTGCCTTGCCTTGCGTTACCATTTCCTTTCCTTGCCCTGCATTGCCTAGCCGTGCGTTGCCGTGCCTTAGCCTTGTTTCCCCTTGCCGTGCCGTTCCTTCCGTTCACCTTGCCTTGCCTTGCTTTCCCTTGCCTTCCTTGCGTTCCGTTACTGTTTGCTTGCCTTCCGTGCATTGCCTAGCCTTGCGTTGTCGTGCCTTAGCCCTGCCTCGCCTGACCGTGCCTTGCCTTGCGTTACCGTTACCTTGCCTTGCCCTGCATTGCCTAGCGCTGTGTTGTCGTGCCTTAGCCTTGTTTCCCCTTACCGTGCCGTTCCTTTCGTTACCCGTGCCTTCCCCTGCTTTCACTTGCCTTCCTTGCCTTCCGTTACTCTTTGCTTGCCTTTCGTGCATTGCCTAGCCTTGCGTTGTCGTGCCTTAGCCTTGCCTGGCCTGACCGTGCCTTGCCTTGCGTTACCCTTTCCTTGCCTTGCCGTGAATTGCCTAGCCGTGCGTTGTCGTGCATCAGCCTTGCCTTGCCTCACCGTGCCTTGCCTTGCGTTACCCTTTCCTTGCCTTGCAGTGCATTGCTTAGCAGTGCGTTGTCGTGCCTTAGCCTTGTTTCCCCTTGTCGTGCCTTTCTTTCCGTTACCATTGCCTTGCCTTGCTTTCCCTTGCCTTCCTTGCCTTCCGTTACTCTTTGCTTGCCTTCCGTGCATTGCCTAGCCTTGCGTGGTCGTGCCTTAGCCTTGTTTCCCCTTGCCGTGCCGTTCCTTCCGTTACCCTTGCCTTGCCTTGCTTTCCCTTGCCTTCCTTGGTTTCCGTTACTCTTTGCTTGCCTTCCGTGCATTGCCTAGCCTTGCGCTGTCGTGCATTAGCCTTGCCTTGCCTCAGAGTGCCTTGCCTTGCGTTACCTTTTCCTTGGCTGGCCGTGCATTGCCTAGCCATGCGTTGTGGTGCCTTAGCCTTGTTTCACCTTGCCATAGCCTTGCTTGCTTTGCCTTGCTTTCCCTTGCCTTCCTTGCCTTCCGTTACTCTTTGCTTGCCTTCCGTGCATTGCCTAGCCTTGCGTTGTCGTGTCTTAGCCTTTTTTCACCTTGCCATAGCCTTGCTTGCGTTGCCTTGCTTTGCCTTGCCTTCCTTGCCTTCCGTTACTCTTTGCTTCCCCTCCGTGCATTGCCTAGCCTTGCGTGGTCGTGCCTCAGCCTTTTTTCACCTTGCCATAGCCTTGCTTGCGTTGCCTTGCTTTGCCTTGCATTCCTTGCCTTCCGTTACTCTTTGCTTGCCTTCCGTGCATTGCTTAGCCTTGCGTTGCCGTGCCTTAGCCTTGTTTCCCCTTGCCGTGCCGTGCCTTTTGTTACACTTGCCTTGCCTTGCTTTGCCTTTCCTTCCTTTCCTTCCGTTACTCTTTCCTTGCCTAGCCGTGCACTGCGTAGCCTTGCGTTGTCGTGCATTACCCTTGCCTCGCCTGACCGTGCCTTGCCTTGCGTTACCCTTTCCTTGCTTTGCCGTGCATTGCCTATCCCTGGGTTGTCGTGCCTTAGCCTTGTTTCCCCTTACCGTGCCGTTCCTTCCGTTACCCTTGCCTTCCCCTGCTTTCCCTTGCCTTCCTTGCCTTCCGTTACTCTTTGCTTGCCTTCCGTGCATTGCCTAGCCTTGCGTTGTCGTGCCTTAGCCTTGCCTCGCCTGACCGTGCCTTGCCTTGCGTTACCCTTTCCTTGCCTTGCCGTGCATTGCCTAGCCGTGCGTTGTCGTGCATCAGCCTTGCCTTGCCTCACCGTGCCTTGCCTTGCGTTACCCTTTCCTTGCCTTGCCGTGCATTGCCTAGCCGTGCGTTGCCGTGCCTTAGCCTTGTTTCCCCTTGCCGTGCCGTTCCTTCCGTTACCCTTGCCTTGCCTTGCTTTCCCTTGCCTTCCTTGCCTTCCGTTACTCTTTGCTTGCCTTCCGTGCATTGCCTAGCCTTGCGTTGTCGTGCATTAGCCTTGCCTCCCCAAACCGTGCCTTGCCTTGCGTTACCCTTTCCTTGCCTTGCCCTGCATTGCCTAGAACTGTGTTGTCTTGCCTTAGCCTTGTTTCCCATTACCGTGCCGTTCCTTTCTTTACCCTTGCCTTCCCCTGCTTTCCTTTGCATTCCTTGCCTTCCGTTACTCTTTGCTTGCCTTCCGTGCATTGCCTAGCCTTGCGTTGTCGTGCCTTAGCCTTGTTTCCCCTTGCCGTACCGTGCCTGTTGTTACACTTGCCTTGCCGTGCTTTGCCTTGCCTTCCTTTCCTTCCGTTACTCTTTCCTTGCGAAGCCGTGCACTGCCTAGCCTTGCAATGTCGTGCATTAGCTTTGCCTCGCCTGACAGTGCCTTGCCTTGCGTTACACTTTCCTTGCCTTGCCGTGCATTGCCTAGTCCTGCGTTGCCGTGCCTTAGCCTTGTTTCCCCTTGCCGAGCCGTTCCTTCCGTTACCCTTGCCTTGCCTTGGTTTCCCTTGCCTTCCTTGCCTTCCGTTACTCTTTGCTTGCCTTCCGTGCATTGCCTAGCCTTGCGTTGTCGTGCCTTAGCCTTGCCTCGCCTTACCGTGCCTTGCCTTGCGTTACCCTTTCCTTGCCTTGCCGAGCATTGCCTAGCCGTGCGTTGTCGTGCATTAGCCTTGTCTAGCCTTACCGTGCCTTGCCTTGCGTTACCGATTCCTTGCCTGGCCGTGCATTGCCTAGCCGTGCGTTGCCGTTCCTTAGCCTTGTTTCCCCTTGCCGTGCCTTGCCTTTTGTTACACTTGCCTTGCCTTGCTTTGCCTTGCCTTCCTTTCCTTCCGTTACTCTTTCCTTGCCTAGCCGTGTACTGCCTAGCCTTGCGTTGTCGTGTATTAGCCTTGCCTCCCCAAACCGTGCCTTGCCTTGCGTTACCATTTCCTTGCCTTGCCCTGCATTGCCTAGCCGTGCGTTACCGTGCCTTAGCCTTGTTTCCCCTTGCCGTGCCGTTCCTTCCGTTAACCTTGCCTTGCCTTGCTTTCCCTTGCCTTCCTTGCGTTCCGTTACTCTTTACTTGCCTTCCGTGCATTGCCTAGCCTTGCGTTGTCGTCATTAGCCTTGCCTCGCCTTACCGTGCCTTGCCTTGCGTTACCCTTTCCTTGCCTTGCCGAGCATTGCCTAGCCCTGCGTTGTCGTGCCTTAGCCTTATCTCGCCTGACCGTGCCTTCCCTTGCGTTACCCTTTCCTTGCCTTGCCGTGCATTGCCTAGCCGTGCGTTGCCGTTCCTTAGCCTTGTTTCCCCTTGCCGTGCCGTGCCTTTTGTTACACTTGCCTTGCCTTGCTTTGCCTTGCCTTCCTTTCCTTCCGTTACTCTTTTCTTGCCTAGCCGTGCACTGCGTAGCCTTGCGTTGTCGTGCATTACGCTTGCCTCGCCTGACCGTACCTTGCCTTGCTTTACCCTTTCCTTGCCTTGCCGTGCATTGCCTAGCCCTGCGTTGTCGTGCCTTAGCCTTGTTTCCCCTTACCGTTCCGTTCCTTCCGTTACCCTTGCCTTCCCCTCCTTTCCCTTGCCTTCCTTGCCTTCCGTTACTCTTTGCTTGCCTTCCGTGCATTGCCTAGCCTTGCGTTGTCGTGCCTTAGCCTTGCCTCGCCTGACCGTGCCTTGCATTGCGTTACCCTTTCCTTGCCTTGCCGTGCATTGCCTAGCCGTGCGTTGTCGTGCATCAGCCTTGCCTTGCCTCACCGTGCCTTGCCTTGCGTTACCCTTTCCTTGCCTTGCCGTGCATTGCCTAGCCGTGCGTTGCATTGCCTTAGCATTGTTTCCCCTTGCCGTTCCGTTCCTTCCGTTACCCTTGCCTTGCCTTGCTTTCCCTTGCCTTCCTTGCCTTCCGTTACTCTTTGCTTGCCTTCCGTGCATTGCCTAGCCTTGCGTTGTCGTGCATTAGCCTTGCCTCCCCAAACCGTGCCTTGCCTTGCGTTACCCTTTCCTTGCCTTGCCCTGCATTGCCTAGCCCTGTGTTGTCGTGCCTTAGCGTTGTTTCCCCTTACCGTGCCGTTCCTTTCGTTACCCTTGCCTTCCCCTGCTTTCCTTTGCATTCCTTGCCTTCCGTTACTCTTTGCTTCCCTTCCGTGCATTGCCTAGCATTGAGTTGTCGTGCCTTAGCCTTGTTTCCCCTTGCCGTGCCGTGCCTGTTGTTACACTTGCCTTGCCATGCTTTGCCTTGCCTTCCTTTCCTTCCGTTACTCTTTCCTTGCCTAGCCGTGCACTGCCTAGCCTTGCGATGTCGTGCATTAGCTTTGCCTCGCCTGACAGTGCCTTGCCTTGCGTTACCTTTTCCTTGCCTTGCCGTGCATTGCCTAGCCCTGCGTTGCCGTGCCTTAGCCTTGTTTCCCCAAACCGTGCCTTGCCTTGCGTTACCCTTTCCTTGCCTTGCCCTGCATTGCCTAGCCCTGTGTTGTCGTGCCTTAGCGTTGTTTGCCCTTACCGTGCCGTTCCTTTCGTTACCCTTGCCTTCCCCTGCTTTCCGTTGCATTCCTTGCCTTCCGTTACTCTTTGCTTGCCTTCCGTGCATTGCCTAGCCTTGCGTTGTCGTGCATTAGCTTTGCCTACCCAAACCGTGCCTTGCCTTGCGTTACCCTTTCCTTGCCTTGCCCTGCATTGCCTAGCCCTGTGTTGTCGTGCCTTAGCGTTGTTTCCCCTTACCGTGCCGTTCCTTTCGTTACCCTTGCCTTCCCCTGCTTTCCTTTGCATTCCTTGCCTTCCGTTACTCTTTGCTTGCCTTCCGTGCATTGCCTAGCCTTGCGTTGTCGTGCCTTAGCCTTGTTTCCCCTTGCCGTGCCGTGCCTGTTGTTACACTTGCCTTGCCATGCTTTGCCTTGCCTTCCTTTCCTTCCGTTACTCTTTCCTTGCCTAGCCGTGCATTGCCTAGCCTTGCGTTGTCGTGCCTTAGCCTTGCCTCGCCTGACAGTGCCATGCCTTGCGTTACCCTTTCCTTGCCTTGCCGTGCATTAGCCTTGCCTTGCCTGACCGTGCCTTGCCTGGCGTTACCCTTTCCTTGCCTTGCCGTGCATTGCCTAGCGGTGCGTTTTCGTGCCTTAGCCTTGTTTTCCCTTGCCGTGCCGTTCCTTCCGTTACCCTTGCCTTGCCTTGCTTTCCCTTGCCTTCCTTGGTTTCCGTTACTCTTTGCTTGCCTTCCGTGCATTGCCTAGCCTTGCGCTGTCGTGCATTAGCCTTGCCTTGCCTCACAGTGCCTTGACTTGCGTTACCTTTTCTTTGGCTGGCCGTGCATTGCCTAGCCGTGCGTTCTGGTGCCTTGGCCTTGTTTCACCTTGCCATAGCCTTGCTTGCTTTGCCTTGCTTTGCCTTGCCTTCCTTCCATTCCGTTACTCTTTGCTTGCCTTCCGTGCATTGCCTAGCCTTGCGTTGTCCTGCCTTAGCCTTTTTTCACCTTGCCATAGCCTTGCTTGCGTTGCCTTGCTTTGCCTTGCATTCCTTGCCTTCCGTTACTCTTTGCTTGCCTTCCGTGCATTGCCTAGCCTTGCGTTGTCGTGCCTTAGCCTTGCCTCGCCTAACCGTGCCTTGCCTTGCGTTACCCTTTCCTTGCTTTGCCGTGCATTGCCTAGCCGTGCGTTGTCGTGCATTAGCCTCGCCTTGCCTTACCGTGCCTTGCCTTGCGATACCCTTTCCTTGCCTGGCCGTGCATTGCTTAGCCTTGCGTTGCCGTGCCTTAGCCTTGTTTCCCCTTGCCGTGCCGTGCCTTTTGTTACACTTGCCTTGCCTTGCTTTGCCTTTCCTTCCTTTCCTTCCGTTACTCTTTCCTTGCCTAGCCGTGCACTGCGTAGCCTTGCGTTGTCGTGCATTACCCTTGCCTCGCCTGACCGTGCCTTGCCTTGCGTTACCCTTTCCTTGCCTTGCCGTGCATTGCCTAGCCCTGCGTTGTCGTGCCTTAGCCTTGTTTCCCCTTACCGTGCCGTTCCTTCCGTTACCCTTGCCTTCCCCTGCTTTCCCTTGCCTTCCTTGCCTTCCGTTACTCTTTGCTTGCCTTTCGTGCATTGCCTAGCCTTGCGTTGTCGTGCCTTAGCCTTGCCTCGCCTGACCGTGCCTTGCCTTGCGTTACCCTTTCCTTGCCTTGCCGTGCATTGCCTAGCCGTGCGTTGTCGTGCATCAGCCTTGCCTTGCCTCAAGGTGCTTTGCCTTGCGTTACCTTTTCCTTGCCTTGCCGTGCATTGCCTAGCCGTGCGTTGCCGTGCCTTAGCCTTGTTTCCCCTTGCCGTGCCGTTCCTTCCGTTACCCTTGCCTTGCCTTGCTTTCCCTTGCCTTCCTTGGTTTCCGTTACTATTTGCTTGCCTTCCGTGCATTGCCTAGCCTTGCGCTGTCGTGCATTAGCCTTGCCTTGCCACACAGTGCCTTGCCTTGCGTTACCTTTTCCTTGGCTGGCCGTGCATTGCCTACCCGTGCGTTGTGGTGCCTTAGCCTTGTTTCACCTTGCCATAGCCTTGCTTGCTTTGCCTTGCTTTGCCTTGCCTTCCTTCCATTCCGTTACTGTTTGCTTGCCTTCCGTGCATTGCTTAGCCTTGCGTTGCCGTGCCTTAGCCTTGTTTCCCCTTGCCGTGCCGTGCCTTTTGTTACACTTGCCTTGCCTTGCTTTGCCTTTCCTTCCTTTCCTTCCGTTACTCTTTCCTTGCCTAGCCGTGCACTGCGTAGCCTTGCGTTGTCGTGCATTACCCTTGCCTCGCCTGACCGTGCCTTGCCTTGCGTTACCCTTTCCTTGCCTTGCCGTGCATTGCCTAGCCCTGGGTTGTCGTGCCTTAGCCTTGTTTCCCCTTACCGTGCCGTTCCTTCCGTTACCCTTGCCTTCCCCTCCTTTCCCTTGCCTTCCTTGCCTTCCGTTACTCTTTGCTTGCCTTCCGTGCATTGCCTAGCCGTGCGTTGTCGTGCATCAGCCTTGCCTCCCCTCACCGTGCCTTGCCTTGCGTTACCCTTTCCTTGCCTTGCCCTGCATTGCCTAGCCCTGGGTTGTCGTGCCTTAGCCTTGTTTCCCCTTACCGTGCCGTTCCTTTCGTTACCCTTGCCTTCCCCTGCTTTCCTTTGCATTCCTTGCCTTCCGTTACTCTTTGCTTGCCTTCCGTGCATTGCCTAGCCTTGCGTTGTCGTGCATTAGCCTTGCCTCCCCAAACCGTGCCTTGCCTTGCGTTACCCTTTCCTTGCCTTGCCCTGCATTGCCTAGCCCTGTCTTGTCGTGCCTTAGCGTTGTTTCCCATTACCGTGCCGTTCCTTTCGTTACCCTTGCCTTCCCCTGCTTTCCTTTGCATTCCTTGCCTTCCGTTACTCTTTGCTTGCCTTCCGTGCATTGCCTAGCCTTGCGTTGTCGTGCCTTAGCCTTGTTTCCCCTTGCCGTGCCGTGCCTGTTGTTACACTTGCCTTGCCATGCTTTGCCTTGCCTTCCTTGCCTTCCGTTACTCTTTCCTTGCCTAGCCGTGCACTGCCTAGCCTTGCGTTGTCGTGCCTTAGCCTTGCCTCGCCTGACCGTGCCTTGCCTTGCGTTACCCTTTCCTTGCCTAACCTTGCCTGCCTGACCGTGCCTTGCCTTGCGTTACCCTTTCCTTGCCTTGCCCTGCATTGCCTAGCCGTGCGTTGTCGTGCCTTAGCCTTGTTTCCCCTTGCCGTGCCGTTCCTTCCGTTACCCTTGCCTTGCCTTGCTTTCCCTTGCCTTCCTTGCCTTCCGTTACTCTTTGCTTGCCTTCCGTGCATTGCCTAGCCTTGCGTTGTCGTCATTAGCCTTGCCTCGCCTGACCGTGCCTTGCCTTGCGTTACCCTTTCCTTGCCTTGCCGAGCATTGCCTAGCCGTGCGTTGTCGTGCATTAGCCTTGCCTTGCCTCACCGTGCCTTGCCTTGCGTTACCCTTTCCTTGCCTTGCCGTGCATTGCCTAGCCGTGCGTTGTCGTGCCTTAGCCTTTTGTTACACTTGCCTTGCCTTGCTTTGCCTTGCCTTCCTTTCCTTCCGTTACTCTTTTCTTGCCTAGCCGTGCACTGCGTAGCCTTGCGTTGTCGTGCATTACGCTTGCCTCGCCTGACCGTACCTTGCCTTGCTTTACCCTTTCCTTGCCTTGCCGTGCATTGCCTAGCCCTGCGTTGTCGTGCCTTAGCCTTGTTTCCCCTTACCGTTCCGTTCCTTCCGTTACCCTTGCCTTCCCCTCCTTTCCCTTGCCTTCCTTGCCTTCCGTTACTCTTTGCTTGCCTTCCGTGCATTGCCTAGCCTTGCGTTGTCGTGCCTTAGCCTTGCCTCGCCTGACCGTGCCTTGCATTGCGTTACCCTTTCCTTGCCTTGCCGTGCATTGCCTAGCCGTGCGTTGTCGTGCATCAGCCTTGCCTTGCCTCACCGTGCCTTGCCTTGCGTTACCCTTTCCTTGCCTTGCCGTGCATTGCCTAGCCGTGCGTTGCATTGCCTTAGCATTGTTTCCCCTTGCCGTTCCGTTCCTTCCGTTACCCTTGCCTTGCCTTGCTTTCCCTTGCCTTCCTTGCCTTCCGTTACTCTTTGCTTGCCTTCCGTGCATTGCCTAGCCTTGCGTTGTCGTGCATTAGCCTTGCCTCCCCAAACCGTGCCTTGCCTTGCGTTACCCTTTCCTTGCCTTGCCCTGCATTGCCTAGCCCTGTGTTGTCGTGCCTTAGCGTTGTTTCCCCTTACCGTGCCGTTCCTTTCGTTACCCTTGCCTTCCCCTGCTTTCCTTTGCATTCCTTGCCTTCCGTTACTCTTTGCTTCCCTTCCGTGCATTGCCTAGCATTGAGTTGTCGTGCCTTAGCCTTGTTTCCCCTTGCCGTGCCGTGCCTGTTGTTACACTTGCCTTGCCATGCTTTGCCTTGCCTTCCTTTCCTTCCGTTACTCTTTCCTTGCCTAGCCGTGCACTGCCTAGCCTTGCGATGTCGTGCATTAGCTTTGCCTCGCCTGACAGTGCCTTGCCTTGCGTTACCTTTTCCTTGCCTTGCCGTGCATTGCCTAGCCCTGCGTTGCCGTGCCTTAGCCTTGTTTCCCCAAACCGTGCCTTGCCTTGCGTTACCCTTTCCTTGCCTTGCCCTGCATTGCCTAGCCCTGTGTTGTCGTGCCTTAGCGTTGTTTGCCCTTACCGTGCCGTTCCTTTCGTTACCCTTGCCTTCCCCTGCTTTCCGTTGCATTCCTTGCCTTCCGTTACTCTTTGCTTGCCTTCCGTGCATTGCCTAGCCTTGCGTTGTCGTGCATTAGCTTTGCCTACCCAAACCGTGCCTTGCCTTGCGTTACCCTTTCCTTGCCTTGCCCTGCATTGCCTAGCCCTGTGTTGTCGTGCCTTAGCGTTGTTTCCCCTTACCGTGCCGTTCCTTTCGTTACCCTTGCCTTCCCCTGCTTTCCTTTGCATTCCTTGCCTTCCGTTACTCTTTGCTTGCCTTCCGTGCATTGCCTAGCCTTGCGTTGTCGTGCCTTAGCCTTGTTTCCCCTTGCCGTGCCGTGCCTGTTGTTACACTTGCCTTGCCATGCTTTGCCTTGCCTTCCTTTCCTTCCGTTACTCTTTCCTTGCCTAGCCGTGCATTGCCTAGCCTTGCGTTGTCGTGCCTTAGCCTTGCCTCGCCTGACAGTGCCATGCCTTGCGTTACCCTTTCCTTGCCTTGCCGTGCATTAGCCTTGCCTTGCCTGACCGTGCCTTGCCTGGCGTTACCCTTTCCTTGCCTTGCCGTGCATTGCCTAGCGGTGCGTTTTCGTGCCTTAGCCTTGTTTTCCCTTGCCGTGCCGTTCCTTCCGTTACCCTTGCCTTGCCTTGCTTTCCCTTGCCTTCCTTGGTTTCCGTTACTCTTTGCTTGCCTTCCGTGCATTGCCTAGCCTTGCGCTGTCGTGCATTAGCCTTGCCTTGCCTCACAGTGCCTTGACTTGCGTTACCTTTTCTTTGGCTGGCCGTGCATTGCCTAGCCGTGCGTTCTGGTGCCTTGGCCTTGTTTCACCTTGCCATAGCCTTGCTTGCTTTGCCTTGCTTTGCCTTGCCTTCCTTCCATTCCGTTACTCTTTGCTTGCCTTCCGTGCATTGCCTAGCCTTGCGTTGTCCTGCCTTAGCCTTTTTTCACCTTGCCATAGCCTTGCTTGCGTTGCCTTGCTTTGCCTTGCATTCCTTGCCTTCCGTTACTCTTTGCTTGCCTTCCGTGCATTGCCTAGCCTTGCGTTGTCGTGCCTTAGCCTTGCCTCGCCTAACCGTGCCTTGCCTTGCGTTACCCTTTCCTTGCTTTGCCGTGCATTGCCTAGCCGTGCGTTGTCGTGCATTAGCCTCGCCTTGCCTTACCGTGCCTTGCCTTGCGATACCCTTTCCTTGCCTGGCCGTGCATTGCTTAGCCTTGCGTTGCCGTGCCTTAGCCTTGTTTCCCCTTGCCGTGCCGTGCCTTTTGTTACACTTGCCTTGCCTTGCTTTGCCTTTCCTTCCTTTCCTTCCGTTACTCTTTCCTTGCCTAGCCGTGCACTGCGTAGCCTTGCGTTGTCGTGCATTACCCTTGCCTCGCCTGACCGTGCCTTGCCTTGCGTTACCCTTTCCTTGCCTTGCCGTGCATTGCCTAGCCCTGCGTTGTCGTGCCTTAGCCTTGTTTCCCCTTACCGTGCCGTTCCTTCCGTTACCCTTGCCTTCCCCTGCTTTCCCTTGCCTTCCTTGCCTTCCGTTACTCTTTGCTTGCCTTTCGTGCATTGCCTAGCCTTGCGTTGTCGTGCCTTAGCCTTGCCTCGCCTGACCGTGCCTTGCCTTGCGTTACCCTTTCCTTGCCTTGCCGTGCATTGCCTAGCCGTGCGTTGTCGTGCATCAGCCTTGCCTTGCCTCAAGGTGCTTTGCCTTGCGTTACCTTTTCCTTGCCTTGCCGTGCATTGCCTAGCCGTGCGTTGCCGTGCCTTAGCCTTGTTTCCCCTTGCCGTGCCGTTCCTTCCGTTACCCTTGCCTTGCCTTGCTTTCCCTTGCCTTCCTTGGTTTCCGTTACTATTTGCTTGCCTTCCGTGCATTGCCTAGCCTTGCGCTGTCGTGCATTAGCCTTGCCTTGCCACACAGTGCCTTGCCTTGCGTTACCTTTTCCTTGGCTGGCCGTGCATTGCCTACCCGTGCGTTGTGGTGCCTTAGCCTTGTTTCACCTTGCCATAGCCTTGCTTGCTTTGCCTTGCTTTGCCTTGCCTTCCTTCCATTCCGTTACTGTTTGCTTGCCTTCCGTGCATTGCTTAGCCTTGCGTTGCCGTGCCTTAGCCTTGTTTCCCCTTGCCGTGCCGTGCCTTTTGTTACACTTGCCTTGCCTTGCTTTGCCTTTCCTTCCTTTCCTTCCGTTACTCTTTCCTTGCCTAGCCGTGCACTGCGTAGCCTTGCGTTGTCGTGCATTACCCTTGCCTCGCCTGACCGTGCCTTGCCTTGCGTTACCCTTTCCTTGCCTTGCCGTGCATTGCCTAGCCCTGGGTTGTCGTGCCTTAGCCTTGTTTCCCCTTACCGTGCCGTTCCTTCCGTTACCCTTGCCTTCCCCTCCTTTCCCTTGCCTTCCTTGCCTTCCGTTACTCTTTGCTTGCCTTCCGTGCATTGCCTAGCCGTGCGTTGTCGTGCATTAGCCTTGCCTCGCCTTACCGTGCCTTGCCTTGCGTTACCCTTTCCTTGCCTTGCCGTGCATTGCCTAGCCCTGGGTTGTCGTGCCTTAGCCTTGTTTCCCCTTACCGTGCCGTTCCTTTCGTTACCCTTGCCTTCCCCTGCTTTCCGTTGCATTCCTTGCCTTCCGTTACTCTTTGCTTGCCTTCCGTGCATTGCCTAGCCTTGCGTTGTCGTGCATTAGCCTTGCCTCCCCAAACCGTGCCTTGCCTTGCGTTACCCTTTCCTTGCCTTGCCCTGCATTGCCTAGCCCTGTCTTGTCGTGCCTTAGCGTTGTTTCCCCTTACCGTGCCGTTCCTTTCGTTACCCTTGCCTTCCCCTGCTTTCCTTTGCATTCCTTGCCTTCCGTTACTCTTTGCTTGCCTTCCGTGCATTGCCTAGCCTTGCGTTGTCGTGCCTTAGCCTTGTTTCCCCTTGCCGTGCCGTGCCTGTTGTTACACTTGCCTTGCCATGCTTTGCCTTGCCTTCCTTTCCTTCCGTTACTCTTTCCTTGCCTAGCCGTGCATTGCCTAGCCTTGCGTTGTCGTGCCTTAGCCTTGCCTCGCCTGACAGTGCCATGCCTTGCGTTACCCTTTCCTTGCCTTGCCGTGCATTAGCCTTGCCTTGCCTGACCGTGCCTTGCCTGGCGTTACCCTTTCCTTGCCTTGCCGTGCATTGCCTAGCCTTGCGTTTTCGTGCCTTAGCCTTGTTTTCCCTTGCCGTGCCGTTCCTTCCGTTGCCCTTGCCTTGCCTTGCTTTCCCTTGCCTTCCTTGGTTTCCGTTACTCTTTGCTTGCCTTCCGTGCATTGCCTAGCCTTGCGCTGTCGTGCATTAGCCTTGCCTTGCCTCACAGTGCCTTGACTTGCGTTACCTTTTCTTTGGCTGGCCGTGCATTGCCTAGCCGTGCGTTCTGGTGCCTTGGCCTTGTTTCACCTTACCATAGCCTTGCTTGCTTTGCCTTGCTTTGCCTTGCCTTCCTTCCATTCCGTTACTCTTTGCTTGCCTTCCGTGCATTGCCTAGCCTTGCGTTGTCCTGCCTTAGCCTTTTTTCACCTTGCCATAGCCTTGCTTGCGTTGCCTTGCTTTGCCTTGCATTCCTTGCCTTCCGTTACTCTTTGCTTGCCTTCCGTGCATTGCCTAGCCTTGCCTTGTCGTGCCTTACCCTTGCCTCGCCTAACCGTGCCTTGCCTTGCGTTACCCTCTCCTTGCCTTGCCGTGCATTGCCTAGCCGTGCGTTATCGTGCATTAGCCTCGCCTTGCCTTACCGTGCCTTGCCTTGCGTTACCCTTTCCTTCCCTGGCTGTGCATTGCTTAGCCTTGCGTTGCCGTGCCTTAGCCTTGTTTCCCCTTGCCTTGCCGTGCCTTTTGTTACACTTGCCTTGCCTTGCTTTGCCTTGCCTTCCTTTCCTTCCGTTACTCTTTCGTTGCCTAGCCTTGCACTGCCTAGCCTTGCGTTGTCGTGCATTAGCCTTGCCTCCCCAAACCGTGCCTTGCCTTGCGTTACCATTTCCTTCCCTTGCCCTGCATTGCCTAGCCGTGCGTTGCCGTGCCTTAGCCTTGTTTCCCCTTGCCGTGCCGTTCCTTCCGTTCACCTTGCCTTGCCTTGCTTTCCCTTGCCTTCCTTGCGTTCCGTTACTCTTTGCTTGCCTTCCGTGCATTGCCTAGCCTTGCGTTGTCGTGCCTTAGCCTTGCCTCGCCTGACCGTGCCTTGCCTTGCGTTACCGTTACCTTGCCTTGCCCTGCATTGCCTAGCCCTGTGTTGTCGTGCCTTAGCCTTGTTTCCCCTTACCGTGCCGTTCCTTTCGTTACCCGTGCCTTCCCCTGCTTTCCCTTGCATTGCTTGCCTTCCGTTACTCTTTGCTTGCCTTCCGTGCATTGCCTAGCCTTGCGTTGACGTGCCTTAGCCTTGCCTGGCCTGACCGTGCCTTGCCTTGCGTTACCCTTTCCTTGCCTTGCCGTGCATTGCCTAGCCGTGCGTTGTCGTGCATTAGCCTTGCCTTGCCTCACCGTGCCTTGCCTTGCGTTACCCTTTCCTTGCCTTGCAGTGCATTGCTTAGCAGTGCGTTGTCGTGCCTTAGCCTTGTTTCCCCTTGCCGTGCCTTTCTTTCCGTTACCATTGCCTTGCCTTGCTTTCCCTTGCCTTCCTTGCCTTCCGTTACTCTTTGCTTGCCTTCCGTGCATTGCCTAGCCTTGCGTGGTCGTGCCTTAGCCTTGTTTCCCCTTGCCGTGCCGTTCCTTCCGTTACCCTTGCCTTGCCTTGCTTTCCCTTGCCTTCCTTTCCTTCCGTTACTCTTTCCTTACCTTGCCGTGCACTGCCTAGCCTTGCGTTGTCGTGCATTAGCCTTGCCTTGCCTCACCGTGCCTTGCCTTGCGTTACCTTTTCCTTGCCTTGCCGTGCATTGCCTAGCCGTGCGTTGTCGTGCCTTAGCCTTGTTTCCCCAAACCGTGCCTTGCCCTGCGTTACCCTTTCCTTGCCTTGCCGTGCATTGCCTAGCCGTGCGTTGTCGTGCCTTAGCCTTGTTTCCCCTTACCGTGCCGTTCCTTTCGTTACCCTTGCCTTCCCCTGCTTTCCGTTGCATTCCTTGCCTTCCGTTACTCTTTGCTTGCCTTCCGTGCATTGCCTAGCCTTGCGTTGTCGTGCATTAGCTTTGCCTACCCAAACCGTGCCTTGCCTTGCGTTACCCTTTCCTTGCCTTGCCCTGCATTGCCTAGCCCTGTGTTGTCGTGCCTTAGCGTTGTTTCCCCTTACCGTGCCGTTCCTTTCGTTACCCTTGCCTTCCCCTGCTTTCCTTTGCATTCCTTGCCTTCCGTTACTCTTTGCTTGCCTTCCGTGCATTGCCTAGCCTTGCGTTGTCGTGCCTTAGCCTTGTTTCCCCTTGCCGTGCCGTGCCTGTTGTTACACTTGCCTTGCCATGCTTTGCCTTGCCTTCCTTTCCTTCCGTTACTCTTTCCTTGCCTAGCCGTGCATTGCCTAGCCTTGCGTTGTCGTGCCTTAGCCTTGCCTCGCCTGACAGTGCCATGCCTTGCGTTACCCTTTCCTTGCCTTGCCGTGCATTAGCCTTGCCTTGCCTGACCGTGCCTTGCCTGGCGTTACCCTTTCCTTGCCTTGCCGTGCATTGCCTAGCGGTGCGTTTTCGTGCCTTAGCCTTGTTTTCCCTTGCCGTGCCGTTCCTTCCGTTACCCTTGCCTTGCCTTGCTTTCCCTTGCCTTCCTTGGTTTCCGTTACTCTTTGCTTGCCTTCCGTGCATTGCCTAGCCTTGCGCTGTCGTGCATTAGCCTTGCCTTGCCTCACAGTGCCTTGACTTGCGTTACCTTTTCTTTGGCTGGCCGTGCATTGCCTAGCCGTGCGTTCTGGTGCCTTGGCCTTGTTTCACCTTACCATAGCCTTGCTTGCTTTGCCTTGCTTTGCCTTGCCTTCCTTCCATTCCGTTACTCTTTGCTTGCCTTCCGTGCATTGCCTAGCCTTGCGTTGTCCTGCCTTAGCCTTTTTTCACCTTGCCATAGCCTTGCTTGCGTTGCCTTGCTTTGCCTTGCATTCCTTGCCTTCCGTTACTCTTTGCTTGCCTTCCGTGCATTGCCTAGCCTTGCGTTGTCGTGCCTTACCCTTGCCTCGCCTAACCGTGCCTTGCCTTGCGTTACCCTCTCCTTGCCTTGCCGTGCATTGCCTAGCCGTGCGTTGTCGTGCATTAGCCTCGCCTTGCCTTACCGTGCCTTGCCTTGCGTTACCCTTTCCTTCCCTGGCTGTGCATTGCTTAGCCTTGCGTTGCCGTGCCTTAGCCTTGTTTCCCCTTGCCTTGCCGTGCCTTTTGTTACACTTGCCTTGACTTGCTTTGCCTTGCCTTCCTTTCCTTCCGTTACTCTTTCGTTGCCTAGCCGTGCACTGCCTAGCCTTGCGTTGTCGTGCATTAGCCTTGCCTCCCCAAACCGTGCCTTGCCTTGCGTTACCATTTCCTTTCCTTGCCCTGCATTGCCTAGCCGTGCGTTGCCGTGCCTTAGCCTTGTTTCCCCTTGCCGTGCCGTTCCTTCCGTTCACCTTGCCTTGCCTTGCTTTCCCTTGCCTTCCTTGCGTTCCGTTACTCTTTGCTTGCCTTCCGTGCATTGCCTAGCCTTGCGTTGTCGTGCCTTAGCCTTGCCTCGCCTGACCGTGCCTTGCCTTGCGTTACCGTTACCTTGCCTTGCCCTGCATTGCCTAGCCCTGTGTTGTCGTGCCTTAGCCTTGTTTCCCCTTACCGTGCCGTTCCTTTCGTTACACGTGCCTTCCCCTGCTTTCCCTTGCCTTCCTTGCCTTCCGTTACTCTTTGCTTGCCTTTCGTGCATTGCCTAGCCTTGCGTTGTCGTGCCTTAGCCTTGCCTGGCCTGACCGTGCCTTGCCTTGCGTTACCCTTTCCTTGCCTTGACGTGAATTGCCTAGCCGTGCGTTGTCGTGCATCAGCCTTGCCTTGCCTCACCGTGCCTTGCCTTGCGTTACCCTTTCCTTGCCTTGCAGTGCATTGCTTAGCAGTGCGTTGTCGTGCCTTAGCCTTGTTTCCCCTTGCCGTGCCTTTCTTTCCGTTACCATTGCCTTGCCTTGCTTTCCCTTGCCTTCCTTGCCTTCCGTTACTCTTTGCTTGCCTTCCGTGCATTGCCTAGCCTTGCGTGGTCGTGCCTTAGCCTTGTTTCCCCTTGCCGTGCCGTTCCTTCCGTTACCCTTGCCTTGCCTTGCTTTCCCTTGCCTTCCTTGGTTTCCGTTACTCTTTGCTTGCCTTCCGTGCATTGCCTAGCCTTGCGCTGTCGTGCATTAGCCTTGCCTTGCCGCAGAGTGCCTTGCCTTGCGTTACCTTTTCCTTGGCTGGCCGTGCATTGCCTAGCCATGCGTTGTGGTGCCTTAGCCTTGTTTCACCTTGCCATAGCCTTGCTTGCTTTGCCTTGCTTTCCCTTGCCTTCCTTGCCTTCCGTTACTCTTTGCTTGCCTTCCGTGCATTGCCTAGCCTTGCGTTGTCGTGCCTTAGCCTTTTTTCACCTTGCCATAGCCTTGCTTGCGTTGCCTTGCTTTGCCTTGCCTTCCTTGCCTTCCGTTACTCTTTGCTTGCCTTCCGTGCATTGCCTAGCCTTGCGTGGTCGTGCCTCAGCCTTTTTTCACCTTGCCATAGCCTTGCTTGCGTTGCCTTGCTTTGCCTTGCATTCCTTGCCTTGCGTTACCCTTTCCTTGCCTTGCCGTGCATTGCCTAGCCTTGCGTTGCCGTGCCTTAGCCTTGTTTCCCCTTGCCGTGCCGTGCCCTTTGTTACACTTGCCTTGCCTTGCTTTGCCTTGCCTTCCTTTCCTTCCGTTACTCTTTCCTTGCCTAGCCGTGCACTGCCTAGCCTTGCGTTGTCGTGCATTACCCTTGCCTCGCCTGACCGTGCCTTGCCTTGCGTTACCCTTTCCTTGCCTTGCCGTGCATTGCCTAGCCCTGGGTTGTCGTGCCTTAGCCTTGTTTCCCCTTACCGTGCCGTTCCTTCCGTTACCCTTGCCTTCCCCTGCTTTCCCTTGCCTTCCTTGCCTTCCGTTACTCTTTGCTTGCCTTCCGTGCATTGCCTAGCCTTGCGTTGTCGTGCCTTAGCCTTGCCTCGCCTGACCGTGCCTTGCCTGGCGTTACCCTTTCCTTGCCTTGCCGTGCATTGCCTAGCCGTGCGTTGTCGTGCATCAGCCTTGCCTTGCCTCACCGTGCCTTGCCTTGCGTTACCCTTTCCTTGCCTTGCCGTGCATTGCCTAGCCGTGCGTTGCCGTGCCTTAGCCTTGTTTCCCCTTGCCGTGCCGTTCCTTCCGTTACCCTTGCCTTGCCTTGCTTTCCCTTGCCTTCCTTGCCTTCCGTTGCTCTTTGCTTGCCTTCCGTGCATTGCCTAGCCGTGCGTTACCGTGCCTTAGCCTTGTTTCCCCTTGCCGTGCCGTTCCTTCCGTTACCCTTGCCTTCCCTTGCTTTCCCTTGCCTTCCTTGCCTTCCGTTACTCTTTGCTTGCCTTCCGTGCATTGCCTAGCCTTGCGTTGTCGTGCCTTAGCCTTGTTTCCCCTTGCCGTACCGTGCCTGTTGTTACACTTGCCTTGCCGTGCTTTGCCTTGCCTTCCTTTCCTTCTGTTACTCTTTCCTTGCGAAGCCGTGCACTGCCTAGCCTTGCGATGTCGTGTATTAGCCTTGCCTCGCCTGACAGTGCCTTGCCTTGCGTTACACTTTCCTTGCCTTGCCGTGCATTGCCTAGCCCTGCGTTGCCGTGCCTTAGCCTTGTTTCCCCTTGCCGAGCCGTTCCTTCCGTTACCCTTGCCTTGCCTTGCTTTCCCTTGCCTTCCTTGCCTTCCGTTACTCTTTGCTTGCCTTCCGTGCATTGCCTAGCCTTGCGTTGTCGTGCCTTAGCCTTGCCTCGCCTGACCGTGCCTTGCCTTGCGTTACCCTTTCCTTGCCTTGCCGAGCATTGCCTAGCCGTGCGTTGTCGTGCCTTAGCCTTGTCTAGCCTTACCGTGCCTTGCCTTGCGTTACCCTTTCCTTGCCTTGCCGTGCATTGCCTAGCCGTGCGTTGCCGTTTCTTAGCCTTGTTTCCCCTTGCCGTGCCTTGCCTTTTGTTACACTTGCCTTGCCTTGCTTTGCCTTGCCTTCCTTTCCTTCCGTTACTCTTTCCTTGCCTAGCCGTTCACTGCCTAGCCTTGCGTTGTCGTGCATTAGCCTTGCCTCCCCAAACCGTGCCTTGCCTTGCGTTACCATTTCCTTGCCTTGCCCTGCATTGCCTAGCCGTGCGTTACCGTGCCTTAGCCTTGTTTCCCCTTGCCGTGCCGTTCCTTCCGTTACCCTTGCCTTGCCTTGCTTTCCCTTGCCTTCCTTGCCTTCCGTTACTCTTTTCTTGCCTTCCGTGCATTACCTAGCCTTGCGTTGTCGTGCCTTAGCCTTGCCTCGCCTGACCGTGCCTTGCCTTGCGTTACCCTTTCCTTGCCTTGCCGAGCATTGCCTAGCCGTGCGTTGTCGTGCATTAGCCTTGTCTAGCCTTACCGTGCCTTGCCTTGCGTTCCCCTTTCCTTGCCTGGCCGTGCATTGCCTAGCCGTGCGTTGCCGTTCCTTAGCCTTGTTTCCCCTTGCCGTGCCGTGCCTTTTGTTACACTTGCCTTGCCTTGCTTTGCCTTGCCTTCCTTTCCTTCCGTAGCTCGTGCACTGCCTAGCCTTGCGTTGTCGTGCCTTAGCCTTATCTCGCCTGACCGTTCCTTCCCTTGCTTTACCCTTTCCTTGCCTTGCCGTGCATTGCCTAACCGTGCGTTGTCGTGCCTTAGCCTTGTTTCCCCTTGCCGTGTCTTTCCTTCCGTTACCCTTGCCTTCCCCTGCTTTCCCTTGCCTTCCTTGCCTTCCGTTACTCTTTGCTTGCCTTCCGTGCATTGCCTAGCCTTGCGTTGTCGTGCCTTAGCCTTGCCTCGCCTGACCGTGCCTTGCCTTGCGTTACCCTTTCCTTGCCTTGCCGTGCATTGCCTAGCCGTGCGTTGTCGTGCATCAGCCTTGCCTTGCCTCACCGTGCCTTGCCTTGCGTTACCCTTTCCTTGCCTGGCCGTTCATTGCCTAGCCGTGCGTTGCCGTTCCTTAGCCTTGTTTCCCCTTGCCGTGCCTTGCCTTTTGTTACACTTGCCTTGCCTTGCTTTGCCTTGCCTTCCTTTCCTTCCGTTACTCTTTCCTTGCCTAGCCGTGCACTGCCTAGCCTTGCGTTGTCGTGCATTAGCCTTGCCTCCCCAAACCGTGCCTTGCCTTGCGTTACCATTTCCTTCCCTTGCCCTGCATTGCCTAGCCCTGTGTTGTCGTGCCTTAGCCTTGTTTCCCCTTACCGTGCCGTTCCTTTCGTTACCCTTGCCTTCCTTGCCTTCCGTTACTCTTTGCTTGCCTTCCGTGCATTGCCTAGCCGTGCGTTGTCGTGCATTAGCCTTGCCTTGCCTCACCGTGCCTTGCCTTGCGTTACCCTTTCCTTGCCTTGCAGTGCATTGCTTAGCAGTGCGTTGTCGTGCCTTAGCCTTGTTTCCCCTTGCCGTGCCTTTCTTTCCGTTACCATTGCCTTGCCTTGCTTTCCCTTGCCTTCCTTGCCTTCCGTTACTCTTTGCTTGCCTTCCGTGCATTGCCTAGCCTTGCGTGGTCGTGCCTTAGCCTTGTTTCCCCTTGCCGTGCCGTTCCTTCCGTTACCCTTGCCTTGCCTTGCTTTCCCTTGCCTTCCTTGGTTTCCGTTACTCTTTGCTTGCCTTCCGTGCATTGCCTAGCCTTGCGTTGTCGTGCATTACCCTTGCCTCGCCTGACCGTGCCTTGCCTTGCGTTACCCTTTCCTTGCCTTGCCGAGCATTGCCTAGCCGTGCGTTGTCGTGCATTAGCCTTGTCTAGCCTTACCGTGCCTTGCCTTGCGTTACCCTTTCCTTGCCTTGCCGTGCATTGCCTAGCCCTGTGTTGTCGTGCCTTAGCGTTGTTTGCCCTTACCGTGCCGTTCCTTTCGTTACCCTTGCCTTCCCCTGCTTTCCGTTGCATTCCTTGCCTTCCGTTACTCTTTGCTTGCCTTCCGTGCATTGCCTAGCCTTGCGTTGTCGTGCATTAGCTTTGCCTACCCAAACCGTGCCTTGCCTTGCGTTACCCTTTCCTTGCCTTGCCCTGCATTGCCTAGCCCTTTGTTGTCGTGCCTTAGCGTTGTTTCCCCTTACCGTGCCGTTCCTTTCGTTACCCTTGCCTTCCCCTGCTTTCCTTTGCATTCCTTGCCTTCCGTTACTCTTTGCTTGCCTTCCGTGCATTGCCTAGCCTTGCGTTGTCGTGCCTTAGCCTTGTTTCCCCTTGCCGTGCCGTGCCTGTTGTTACACTTGCCTTGCCATGCTTTGCCTTGCCTTCCTTTCCTTCCGTTACTCTTTCCTTGCCTAGCCGTGCATTGCCTAGCCTTGCGTTGTCGTGCCTTAGCCTTGCCTCGCCTGACCGTGCCTTGCCTTGCGTTACCCTTTCCTTGCCTTGCCGTGCATTAGCCTTGCCTCGCCTGACCGTGCCTTGCCTTGCGTTACCCTTTCCTTGCCTTGCCGTGCATTGCCTAGCCTTGCGCTGTCGTGCATTAGCCTTGCCTTGCCTCACAGTGCCTTGACTTGCGTTACCTTTTCTTTGGCTGGCCGTGCATTGCCTAGCCGTGCGTTCTGGTGCCTTGGCCTTGTTTCACCTTGCCATAGCCTTGCTTGCTTTGCCTTGCTTTGCCTTGCCTTCCTTCCATTCCGTTACTCTTTGCTTGCCTTCCGTGCATTGCCTAGCCTTGCGTTGTCCTGCCTTAGCCTTTTTTCACCTTGCCATAGCCTTGCTTGCGTTGCCTTGCTTTGCCTTGCATTCCTTGCCTTCCGTTACTCTTTGCTTGCCTTCCGTGCATTGCCTAGCCTTGCGTTGTCGTGCCTTAGCCTTGCCTCGCCTAACCGTGCCTTGCCTTGCGTTACCCTTTCCTTGCTTTGCCGTGCATTGCCTAGCCGTGCGTTGTCGTGCATTAGCCTCGCCTTGCCTTACCGTGCCTTGCCTTGCGTTACCCTTTCCTTGCCTGGCCGTGCATTGCTTAGCCTTGCGTTGCCGTGCCTTAGCCTTGTTTCCCCTTGCCGTGCCGTGCCTTTTGTTACACTTGCCTTGCCTTGCTTTGCCTTTCCTTCCTTTCCTTCCGTTCCTCTTTCCTTGCCTAGCCGTGCACTGCGTAGCCTTGCGTTGTCGTGCATTACCCTTGCCTCGCCTGACCGTGCCTTGCCTTGCGTTACACTTTCATTGCCTTGCCGTGCATTGCCTAGCCCTGCGTTGTCGTGCCTTAGCCTTGTTTCCCCTTACCGTGCCGTTCCTTCCGTTACCCTTGCCTTCCCCTGCTTTCCCTTGCCTTCCTTGCCTTCCGTTACTCTTTGCTTGCCTTTCGTGCATTGCCTAGCCTTGCGTTGTCGTGCCTTAGCCTTGCCTCGCCTGACCGTGCCTTGCCTTGCGTTACCCTTTCCTTGCCTTGCCGTGCATTGCCTAGCCGTGCGTTGTCGTGCATCAGCCTTGCCTTGCCTCAAGGTGCTTTGCCTTGCGTTACCTTTTCCTTGCCTTGCCGTGCATTGCCTAGCCGTGCGTTGCCGTGCCTTAGCCTTGTTTCCCCTTGCCGTGCCGTTCTTTCCATTACCATTGCCTTGCCTTGCTTTCCCTTGCCTTCCGTTACTATTTGCTTGCCTTCCGTGCATTGCCTAGCCTTGCGCTGTCGTGCATTAGCCTTGCCTTGCCTCAGAGTGCCTTGCCTTGCGTTACCTTTTCCTTGGCTGGCCGTACATTGTCTAGCCGTGCGTTGTGGTGCCTTAGCCTTGTTTCACCTTGCCATAGCCTTGCTTGCTTTGCCTTGCTTTGCCTTGCATTCCTTGCCTTCCGTTACTCTTTGCTTGCCTTCCGTGCATTGCCTATGCTTGCGTTGTCGTGCCTTACCCTTGCCTCGCCTGACAGTGCCTTGCCTTGCGTTACCCTTTCCTTGCCTGGCCGTGCATTGCTTAGCCTTGCGTTGCCGTGCCTTAGCCTTGTTTCCCCTTGCCGTGCCGTGCATTTTGTTACCCTTGCCTTGCCTTCCTTTGCCTTGCATTCCTTGCCTTCCATGACTCTTTCCTTGCCTAGCCGTGCTCTGCATAGCCTTGCGTTGTCGTGCCTTAGCCTTGCCTCGCCTGACCGTGCCTTGCCTTGCGTTACCCTTTCCTTGCCTTGCCGTGCATTGCCTAGCCTTGCGTTGTCGTGCCTTAGCCTTGCCTCGCCTTACCGTGCCGTTCCTTCCGTTACCCTTGCCTTCCCCTGCTTTCCCTTGCCTTCCTTGCCTTCCGTTACTCTTTGCTTGCCTTCCGTGCATTGCCTAGCCTTGCGTTGTCGTGCATTAGCCTTGTCTTGCCTTACCGTGCCTTGCCTTGCGTTACCCTTTGCTTGCCTTGCCGTGCACTGCCTAGCCTTGCCCTGTCGTGTCTTAGCCTTGCCTCGCCTGACAGTGCCTTGCCTTGCGTTACCCTTTCCTTGCCTTGCCGTGCATTGCCTAGCCTTGCGTTGTCGTGCCTTAGCCTTGTTTCCCCTTGCCGTGCCGTTCCTTCCGTTACCCTTGCCTTGCCTTGCTTTCCCTTGCCTTCCTTGGTTTCCGTTACTCTTTGCTTGCCTTCCGTGCATTGCCTAGCCTTGCGCTGTCGTGCATTAGCCTTGCCTTGCCTCACAGTGCCTTGCATTGCGTTACCTTTTCCTTGGCTGGCCGTGCATTGCCTAGCCGTGCGTTGTGGTGCCTTAGCCTTGTTTCACCTTGCCATAGACTTGCTTGCTTTGCCTTGCTTTGCCTTGCATTCCTTGCTTTCCGTTACTCTTTGCTTGCCTTCCGTGCATTGCCTAGCCTTGCGTTGTCGTGCCTTAGCCTTGCCTCGCCTAACCGTGCCTTGCCTTGCGTTACCCTTTCCTTGCCTTGCCCTGCATTGCCTAGCCCTGTGTTGTCGTGCCTTAGCGTTGTTTCCCCTTACCGTGCCGTTCCTTTCGTTACCCTTGCCTTCCCCTGCTTTCCTTTGCATTCCTTGCCTTCCGTTACTCTTTGCTTGCCTTCCGTGCATTGCCTAGCCTTGCGTTGTCGTGCCTTAGCCTTGTTTCCCCTTGCCGTGCCGTGCCTGTTGTTACACTTGCCTTGCCATTCTTTGCCTTGCCTTCCTTTCCTTCCGTTACTCTTTCCTTGCCTAGCCGTGCACTGCCTAGCCTTGCGATGTCGTGCATTAGCTTTGCCTCGCCTGACAGTGCCTTGCCTTGCGTTACCCTTTCCTTGCCTTGCCGTGCATTGCCTAGCCCTGCGTTGCCGTGCCTTAGCCTTGTTTCCCCTTGCCGAGCCGTTCCTTCCGTTACCCTTGCCTTGCCTTGGTTTCCCTTGCCTTCCTTGCCTTCCGTTACTCTTTCCTTGCCTTGCCGTGCATTGCCTAGCCTTGCGTTGTCGTGCATTAGCCTTGCCTCGCCTGACCGTGCCTTGCCTTGCGTTACCCTTTCCTTGCCTTGCTGTGCACTGCCTAGCCTTGCCTTGTCGGGCATTAGCCTTGCCTTGCCTGACCGTGCCTTGCCTGGCGTTACCCTTTCCTTGCCTTGCCGTGCATTGCCTAGCCGTGCGTTGTCGTGCCTTAGCCTTGTTTCCCCTTGCCATAGCCTTGCTTGCGTTGCCTTGCTTTGCCTTTCCTTCCTTGCGTTCCGTTACTCCTTGCTTGCCTTCCGTGCATTGCCTAGCCTTGCGTTGTCGTGCCTTAGTCTTTTTTCACCTTGCCATAGCGTGGCTTGCGTTGCCTTGCTTTGCCTTGCCTTCCTTGCCTTCCGTTTCTCTTTGCTTGCCTTCCGTGCATTGCCTAGCCTTGCGTTGTCGTGCCTTAGCCTTGCCTCGCCTGACCGTGCCTTGCCTTGCGTTACCCTTTCCTTGCCTTGCCGTGCACTGCCTAGCCTTGCCTTGTCGTGCATTAGCCTTGCCTTGCCTGACCGTGCCTTGCCTTGCGTTACCTTTTCCTTGGCTGGCCGTGCATTGCCTAGCCGTGCGTTGTCGTGCCTTAGCCTTGTTTCACCTTGCCATAGACTTACTTGCTTTGCCTTGCTTTGCCTTGCATTCCTTGCCTTCCGTTACTCTTTGCTTGCCTTCCGTGCATTGCCTAGCCTTGCGTTGTCGTGCCTTAGCCTTGTTTCCCCTTGCCGTGCCGTGCCTTTTGTTACACTTGCCTTGCCTTGCTTTGCCTTTCCTTCCTTTCCTTCCGTTACTCTTTCCTTGCCTAGCCGTGCACTGAGTAGCCTTGCGTTGTCGTGCATTACCCTTGCCTCGCCTGACCGTGCCTTGCCTTGCGTTACCCTTTCCTTGCCTTGCCGTGCATTGCCTAGCCCTGTGTTGTCGTGCCTTAGCGTTGTTTCCCCTTACCGTGCCGTTCCTTCCGTTACCCTTGCCTTCCCCTGCTTTCCCTTGCCTTCCTTGCCTTCCGTTACTCTTTGCTTGCCTTCCGTGCATTGCCTAGCCTTGCGTTGTCGTGCCTTAGCCTTGCCTCGCCTGACCGTGCCTTGACTTGCGTTACCCTTTCCTTGCCTTGCCGTGCCTTAGCCTTGCCTTGCCTGACCGTGCCTTGCCTTGCGTAACCCTTTCCTTGCCTTGCCGTGCATTACCTAGCCGTGCGTTGTCGTGCTTTAGCCTTGTTTTCCCTTGCCGTGCCGTGCCTTCCGTTACCCTTGCCTTGCCTTGCTTTCCCTTGCCTTCCTTGCCTTCCGTTACTCTTTGCTTGCCTTCCGTGCATTGCCTAGCCGTGCGTTTTCGTGTATTAGCCTTGCCTTGCCTCACAGTGCCTTGACTTGCGTTACCTTTTCTTTGGCTGGCCGTGCATTGCCTAGCCGTGCGTTGTGGTGCCTTGGCCTTGTTTCACCTTGCCATAGCCTTGCTTGCTTTGCCTTGCTTTGCCTTGCCTCCCTTCCATTCCGTTACTCTTTGCTTGCCTTCCGTGCATTGCCTAGCCTTGCGTTGTCCTGCCTTAGCCTTTTTTCACCTTGCCATAGCCTTCTTGCGTTGCCTTGTTTGCCTTGCATTCCTTGCCTTCCGTTACTCTTTGCTTGCCTTCCGTGCATTGCCTAGCCTTGCGTTGTCGTGCCTTACCCTTGCCTCGCCTAACCGTGCCTTGCCTTGCGTTACCCTTTCTTTGCCTTGCCGTGCATTGCCTAGCCGTGCGTTGTCGTGCATTAGCCTCGCCTTGCCTTACCGTGCCTTGCCTTGCGTTACCCTTTCCTTTCCTGGCTTTGCATTCCTTAGCCTTGCGTTACCGTGCCTTAGCCTTGTTTCCCCTTGCCTTGCCGTGCCATTTGTTACACTTGCCTTGCCTTGCTTTGCCTTGCCTTCCTTTCCTTCCGTTACTCTTTCGTTGCCTAGCCGTGCACTGCGTAGCCTTGCGTTGTCGTGCATTACCCTTGCCTCGCCTGACCGTGCCTTGCCTTGCGTTACCCTTTCCTTGCCTTGCCGTGCATTGCCTAGCCCTGCGTTGTCGTGCCTTAGCCTTGTTTCCCCTTACCGTGCCGTTCCTTCCGTTACCCTTGCCTTCCCCTGCTTTCCCTTGCCTTCCTTGCCTTCCGTTACTCTTTGCTTGCCTTTCGTGAATTGCCTAGCCTTGCGTTGTCGTGCCTTAGCCTTGCCTCGCCTGACCGTGCCTTGCCTTGCGTTACCCTTTCTTTGCCTTGCCGTGCATTGCCTAGCCGTGCGTTGTCGTGCATTAGCCTTGCCCTGCCTCACCGTGCCTTGCCTTGCGTTACCCTTTCCTTGCCTTGCCGTGCATTGCCTAGCCGTGCGTTGTCGTGCCTTAGCCTTGTTTCCCCTTGCCGTGCCGTTCCTTCCGTTACCCTTGCCTTGCCTTGCTTTCCCTTGCCTTCCTTGGTTTCCGTTACTCTTTGCTTGCCTTCCGTGCATTGCCTAGCCTTGCGTTGTCGTGCATTAGCCTTGCCTCCCCAATCCGTGCCTTGCCTTGCGTTACCCTTTCCTTGCCTTGCCCTGCATTGCGTAGCCCTGTGTTATCGTGCCTTAGCGTTGTTTCCCCTTACCGTGCCGTTCCTTTGGTTACCCTTGCCTTCCCCTGCTTTCCCTTGCCTTACTTGCCTTCCGTTACTCTTTGCTTGCCTTCCGTGCATTGCCTAGCCTTGCGTTGTCGTGCATTAGCCTTGCCTTGCCTCACCGTGCCTTGCCTTGCGTTACCTTTTCCTTGGCTGGCCGTGCATTGCCTAGCCGTGCGTTGTGTTGCCTTAGCCTTGTTTCACCTTGCCATAGACTTGCTTGCTTTGCCTTGCTTTCCCTTGCCTTCCTTGCCTTCCGTTACTCTTTGCTTGCCTTCCGTGCATTGCCTAGCCTTGCGTTGTCGTGTCTTAGCCTTTTTTCACCTTGCCATAGCCTTGCTTGCGTTGCCTTGCTTTGCCTTGCCTTCCTTGCCTACTGTTACTCTTTGCTTGCCTTCCGTGCATTGCCTAGCCTTGCGTGGTCGTGCTTTAGCCTTTTTTCACCTTGCCATAGCCTTGCTTGCGTTGCCTTGCTTTGCCTTGCATTCCTTGCCTTCCGTTACTCTTTGCTTGCCTACCGTGCATTGCCTAGCCTTGCGTTGTCGTGCATTAGCCTTGCCTCCCCAAACCGTGCTTTGCCTTGCGTTACCCTTTACTTGCCTTGCCCTGCATTGCCTAGCCCTGTGTTGTCGTGCCTTAGCCTTGTTTCCCCTTTTCGTGCCGTTCCTTCCGTTACCCTTGCCTTGCCTTGCTTTCCCTTGCTTTCCTTGCCTTCCGTTACTCTTTGCTTTCCTTCCGTGCATTGCCTAGCCTTGCGTTGTCGTGCCTTAGCCTTGCCTCGCCTGACAGTGCCATGCCTTGCGTTACCCTTTCCTTGCCCTGCCGTGCATTAGCCTTGCCTTGCCTGACCGTGCCTTGCCTGGCGTTACCCTTTCCTTGCCTTGCCGTGCATTGCCTAGCCGTGCGTTTTCGTGCCTTAGCCTTGTTTTGCCTTACCGTGCCGTTCCTTCCGTTACCCTTGCCTTGCCTTGCTTTCCCTTGCCTTCCTTGGTTTCCGTTACTCTTTGCTTGCCTTCCGTGCATTGCCTAGCCTTGCGCTGTCGTGCATTAGCCTTGCCTTGCCTCACAGTGCCTTGACTTGCGTTACCTTTTCTTTGGCTGGCCGTGCATTGCCTAGCCGTGCGTTGTGGTGCCTTGGCCTTGTTTAACCTTGCAATAGCCTTGCTTGCTTTGCCTTGCTTTGCCTTGCCTCCCTTCCATTCCGTTACTCTTTGCTTGCCTTCCGTGCATTGCCTAGCCTTGCGTTGTCCTGCCTTAGCCTTTTTTCACCTTGCCATAGCCTTGCTTGCGTTGCCTTGTTTGCCTTGCATTCCTTGCCTTCCGTTACTCTTTGCTTGCCTTCCGTGCATTGCCTAGCCTTGCGTTGTCGTGCCTTACCCTTGCCTCGCCTAACCGTGCCTTGCCTTGCGTTACCCTTTCCTTGCCTTGCCGTGCATTGCCTAGCCGTGCGTTGTCGTGCATTAGCCTCGCCTTGCATTACCGTGCCTTTCCTTGCTTTACGCTTTCCTTCCCTGGCTTTGCATTGCTTAGCCTTGCGTTGCCGTGCCTTAGCCTTGTTTCCTCTTGCCTTGCCGTGCCTTTTGTTACACTTGCCTTGCCTTGCTTTGCCTTGCCTTCCTTTCCTTCCGTTACTCTTTCGTTGCCTAGCCGTGCACTGCGTAGCCTTGCGTTGTCGTGCATTACCCTTGCCTCGCCTGACCGTGCCTTGCCTTGCGTTACCCTTTCCTTGCCTTGCCGTGCATTGCCTAGCCCTGCGTTGTCGTGCCTTAGCCTTGTTTCCTCTTACCGTGCCGTTCCTTCCGTTACCCTTGCCTTCCCCTGCTTTCCCTTGCCTTCCTTGCCTTCCGTTACTCTTTGCTTGCCTTTCGTGAATTGCCTAGCCTTGCGTTGTCGTGCCTTAGCCTTGCCTCGCCTGACCGTGCCTTGCCTTGCGTTACCCTTTCTTTGCCTTGCCGTGCATTGCCTAGCCGTGCGTTGTCGTGCATCAGCCTTGCCTTGCCTCACCGTGCCTTGCCTTGCGTTACCCTTTCCTTGCCTTGCCGTACATTGCCTAGCCGTGCGTTGCCGTGCCTTAGCCTTGTTTCCCCTTGCCGTGCCGTTCCTTCCGTTACCCTTGCCTTGCCTTGCTTTCCCTTGCCTTCCTTGCCTTCCGTTACTCTTTGCTTGCCTTCCGGGCATTGCCTAGCCTTGCGTTGTCGTGCATTAGCCTTGCCTCCCCAAACCGTGCCTTGCCTTGCGTTACCCTTTCCTTGCCTTGCCCTGCATTGCCTAGCCCTGTGTTGTCGTGCCTTAGCCTTGTTTCCCCTTACCGTGCCGTTCCTTTCGTTACCCTTGCCTTCCCCTGCTTTCCTTTGCATTCCTTGCTTCCGTTACTCTTTGCTTGCCTTCCGTGCATTGCCTAGACTTGCGCTGTCGTGCATTAGCCTTGCCTTGCCTCAGTGTGCCTTGCCTTGCGTTACCTTTTCCTTGGCTGGCCGTGCATTGCCTAGCCGTGCGTTGTGGTGCCTTAGCCTTGTTTCACCTTGCCATAGCCTTGCTTGCGTTGCCTTGCTTTCCCTTGCCTTCCTTGCCTTCCGTTACTCTTTCCTTGCCTTGCCGTGCATTGCCTAGCCTTGCGTTGCCGTGTCTTAGCCTTTTTTCACCTTGCCATAGCCTTGCTTGCGTTGCCTTGCTTTGCCTTGCCTTCCTTGCCTTCCGTTACTCTTTGCTTCCCTTCCGTGCATTGCCTAGCCTTGCGTGGTCGTGCCTTAGCCTTTTTTCACCTTGCCATAGCCTTGCTTGCGTTGCCTTGCTTTGCCTTGCATTCCTTGCCTTCCGTTACTCTTTGCTTGCCTTCCGTGCATTGCCTAGCCTTGCGTTGTCGTGCATTAGCCTTGCCTCCCCAAACCGTGCCTTGCTTTGCGTTACCCTTTACTTGCCTTGCCCTGCATTGCCTAGCCCTGTGTTGTCGTGCCTTAGCCTTGTTTCCCCTTTTCGTGCCGTTCCTTCCGTTACCCTTGCCTTGCCTTGCTTTCCCTTGCTTTCCTTGCCTTCCGTTACTCTTTGCTTTCCTTCCGTGCATTGCCTAGCCTTGCGTTGTCGTGCCTTAGCCTTGCCTCGCCTGACAGTGCCATGCCTTGCGTTACCCTTTCCTTGCCTTGTCGTGCATTAGCCTTGCCTTGCCTGATCGTGCCTTGCCTGGCTTTACCCTTTCCTTGCCTTGCCGTGCATTGCCTAGCCGTGCGTTTTCGTGCCTTAGCCTTGTTTTCCCTTGCCGTGCCGTTCCTTCCGTTACCCTTGCCTTGCCTTGCTTTCCCTTGCCTTCCTTGGTTTCCGTTACACTTTGCTTGCCTTCCGTGCATTGCCTAGCCTTGCGCTGTCGTGCATTAGCCTTGCCTTGCCTCACAGTGCCTTGACTTGCGTTACCTTTTCTTTGGCTGGCCGTGCAATGCCTAGCCGTGCGTTGTGGTGCCTTGGCCTTGTTTCACCTTGCCATAGCCTTGCTTGCTTTGCCTTGCTTTGCCTTGCCTCCCTTGCATTCCGTTACTCTTTTCTTCCCTTCCGTGCATTGCCTAGCCTTGCGTTGTCGTGCCTTAGCCTTTTTTCACCTTGCCATAGCCTTGCTTGCGTTGCCTTGCTTTGCCTTGCATTCCTTGCCTTCCGTTACTCTTTCCTTGCCTTCCGTGCATTGCCTAGCCTTGCGTTGTCGTGCCTTAGCCTTGCCTCGCCTGACCGTGCCTTGCCTTGCGTTACCCTTTCCTTGCCTTGCCGTGCATTGCCTAGCCGTGCGTTGTCGTGCATTAGCCTCGCCTTGCCTTACCGTGCCTTGCCTTGCGTTACCCTTTCCTTGCCTGGCCGTGCACTGCTTAGCCTTGCGTTGCCGTGCCTTAGCCTTGTTTCTCCTTGCCGTGCCGTGCCTTTTGTTACACTTGCCTTGCCTTGCTTTGCCTTTCCTTCCTTTCCTTCCGTTACACTTTCCTTGCCTAGCCGTGCACTGCGTAGCCTTGCGTTGTCGTGCATTACCCTTGCCTCGCCTGACCGTGCCTTGCCTTGCATTACCCTTTCCTTGCCTTGCCGTGCATTGCCTAGCCGTGCGTTGCCGTGCCTTAGCATTGTTTCCCCTTGCCGTTCCGTTCCTTCCGTTACCCTTGCCTTGCCTTGCTTTCCCTTGCCTTCCTTGCCTTCCGTTACTCTTTGCTTGCCTTCCGTGCATTGCCTAGCCTTGCGTTGTCGTGCATTAGCCTTGCCTTGCCTCACAGTGCCTTGCCTTGCGTTACCCTTTCCTTGGCTGGCCGTGCATTGCTTAGCCTTGCGTTGCCGTGCCTTAGCCTTGTTTCACCTTGCCAAAGCCTTGCTTGCTTTGCCTTGCATTCCTTGCCTTCCGTTACTCTTTGCTTGCCTTCCGTGCATTCCCTAGCCTTGCGTTGTCGTTCCTTAGCTTTGCCTCGCCTGACAGTGCCTTGCCTTGCGTTACCCTTTCCTTGCCTGGCCGTGCATTGCTTAGCCTTGCGTTGCCGTGCCTTAGCCTTGTTTCCCCTTGCCGTGCCGTGCCTTTTGTTACACTTGCCTTGCCTTGCTTTGCCTTGCCTTCCTTTCCTTCCGTTACTCTTTCCTTGCCTAGCCGTGCACTGCGTAGCCTTGCGTTGTCGTGCATTACCCTTGCCTCGCCTGACCGTGCCTTGCCTTGCGTTACCCTTTCCTTGCCTTGCCGTGCATTGCCTAGCCCTGCGTTGTCGTGCCTTAGCCTTGTTTCCCCTTACCGTGCCGTTCCTTCCGTTACCCTTGCCTTCCCCTGCTTTCCCTTGCCTTCCTTGCCTTCCGTTACTCTTTGCTTGCCTTCCGTGCATTGCCTAGCCTTGCGTTGTCGTGCCTTAGCCTTGTTTCCCCTTGCCGTGCCGTGCCTTTTGTTACACTTGCCTTGCCTTGCTTTGCCTTGCCTTCCTTTCCTTCCATTACTCTTTCCTTGCCTAGCCGTGCACTGCCTAGCCTTGCGATGTCGTGCATTAGCTTTGCCTCGCCTGACAGTGCCTTGCCTTGCGTTACCCTTTCCTTGCCTTGCCGTGCATTGCCTAGCCCTGCGTTGCCGTGCCTTAGCCTTGTTTCCCCTTGCCGAGCCGTTCCTTCCGTTACCCTTGCCTTGCCTTGGTTTCCCTTGCCTTCCTTGCCTTCCGTTACTCTTTGCTTGCCTTCCGTGCATTGCCTACCCTTGCGTTGTCGTGCCTTAGCCTTCCCTCGCCTGACCGTGCCTTGCCTTGCGTTACCCTTTCCTTGCCTTGCCGTGCATTGCCTAGCCGTGCGTTGTCGTGCATTAGCCTTGCCTTGCCTGACCGTGCCTTGCCTGGCGTTACCCTTTCCTTGCCTTGCCGTGCATTGCCTAGCCGTCCGTTGTCGTGCCTTAGCCTTGTTTCCCCTTGCCGTGCCGTTCCTTCCGTTACCCTTGCCTTGCCTTCCTTTCCCTTGCCTTCCTTGGTTTCCGTTACTCTTTACTTGCCTTCCGTGCATTGCCTAGCCTTGCGCTGTCGTGCATTAGCCTTGCCTTGCCTCACAGTGCCTTGCCTTGCGTTACCTTTTCCTTGGCTGGCCGTGCATTGCCTAGCCGTGCGTTGTGGTGCCTTAGCCTTGTTTCACCTTGCCATAGCCTTGCTTGCTTTGCCTTGCTTTGCCTTGCCTTGCTTCCATTCCGTTACTCTTTGCTTGCCTTCCGTGCATTGCCTAGCCTTGCGTTGTCGTGCCTTAGCCTTTTTTCACCTTGCCATAGCCTTGCTTGCGTTGCCTTGCTTTGCCTTGCCTTCCTTGCCTTCCGTTTCTCTTTGCTTGCCTTCCGTGCATTGCCTAGCCTTGCGTTGTCGTGCCTTAGCCTTGCCTCGCCTGACCGTGCCTTGCCTTGCGTTACCCTTTCCTTCCCTTGCCGTGCATTGCCTAGCCGTGCGTTGTCGTGCATTAGCCTTGCCTTGCCTTACCGTGCCTTGCCTTGCGTTACGCTTTCCTTGCCTGGCCGTGCATTGCTTAGCCTTGCGTTGCCGTGCCTTAGCCTTGGTTCCCCTTGCCGTGCCGTGCCTTTTGTTACACTTGCCTTGCCTTGCGTTGCCTTTCCTTCCTTTCCTTCCGTTACTCTTTCCTTGCCTAGCCGTGCACTGCGTAGCCTTGCGTTGTCGTGCATTACCCTTCCCTCGCCTGACCGTGCCTTGCATTGCGTTACCCTTTCCTTGCCTTGCCGTGCATTGCCTAGCCCTGCGTTGTCGTGCCTTAGCCTTGTTTCCCCTTACCGTGCCGTTCCTTCCGTTACCCTTGCCTTCCCCTGCTTTCCCTTGCCTTCCTTGCCTTCCGTTACTCTTTGCTTGCCTTTCGTGCATTGCCTAGCCTTGCGTTGTCGAGCCTTAGCCTTCCCTCGCCTGACCGTGCCTTGCCTTGCGTTACCCTTTCCTTGCCTTTCGGTGCATTGCCTAGCCGAGCGTTGTCGTGCATCAGCCTTGCCTTGCCTCAAGGTGCTTTGCCTTGCGTTACCTTTTCCTTGCCTTGCCGTGCATTGCCTAGCCGTGCGTTGCCGTGCCTTAGCCTTGTTTCCCCTTGCCGTGCCGTTCCTTCCGTTACCCTTGCCTTGCCTTGCTTTCCCTTGCCTTCCTTGCCTTCCGTTACTCTTTGCTTGCCTTCCGTGCATTGCCTAGCCTTGCGTTGTCGTGCATTAGCCTTGCCTTGCTTCACCGTGCCTTGCCTTGCGTTACCCTTTCCTTGCCTGGCCGTGCATTGTCTAGCCTTGCGTTGTCGTGCCTTAGCCTTTTTTCACCTTGCCATAGCCTTCCTTGCGTTGCCTTGCTTTGCCTTGCATTCCTTGCCTTCCGTTACTCTTTGCTTGCCTTCCGTGCATTGCCAAGCCTTGCGTTGTCGTGCCTTAGCCTTGCCTCGCCTAACCGTGCCTTGCCTTGCGTTACCCTTTCCTTGCCTTGCCGTGCATTGCCTAGCCGTGCGTTGTCGTGCATTAGCCTCGCCTTGCCTTACCGTGCCTTGCCTTGCCTTACCCTTTCCTTGCCTGGCCGTGCATTGCTTAGCCTTGCGTTGCCGTGCCTTAGCCTTGTTTCCCCTTGCCGTGCCTTGCCTTTTGTTACACTTGCCTTGCCTTGCTTTGCCTTTCCTTCCTTTCCTTCCGTTACTCTTTCCTTGCCTAGCCGTGCACTGCGTAGCCTTGCGTTGTCGTGCATTACCCTTGCCTCGCCCGACCGTGCCTGGCCTTGCGTTACCCTTTCCTTGCCTTGCCGTGCATTGCCTAGCCCTGCGTTGTCGTGCCTTAGCCTTGGTTCCCCTTACCGTGCCGTTCCTTCCGTTACCCTTGCCTTCCCCTGCTTTCCCTTGCCTTCCTTGCCTTCCGTTACTCTTTGCTTCCCTTTCGTGCATTGCCTAGCCTTGCGTTGTCGTGCCTTAGCCTTGCCTCGCCTGACCGTGCCTTGCCTTGCGTTACCCTTTCCTTGCCTTGCCGTGCATTGCCTAGCCGTGCGTTGTCGTGCATCAGCCTTGCCTGGCCTCAAGGTGCTTTGCCTTGCGTTACCTTTTCCTTGCCTTGCCGTGCATTGCCTAGCCGTGCGTTGCCGTGCCTTAGCCTTGCCTCCCCAAACCGTGCCTTGCCTTGCGTTTCCCTTTCCTTGCCTGGCCCTGCATTGCCTAGCCCTGTGTTGTCGTGCCTTAGCGTTGTTTCCCCTTACCGTGCCGTTCCTTTCGTTACCCTTGCCTTCCCCTGCTTTCCTTTGCATTCCTTGCCTTCCGTTACTCTTTGCTTGCCTTCCGTGCATTGCCTAGCCTTGCGCTGTCGTGCATTAGCCTTGCCTTGCCTCAGAGTGCCTTGCCTTGCGTTACCTTTTCCTTGGTTGGCCGTGCATTGCCTAGCCGTGCGTTGTGGTGCCTTAGCCTTGTTTCACCTTGCCATAGCCTTGCTTGCTTTGCCTTGCTTTCCCTTGCCTTCCTTGCCTTCCGTTACTCTTTGCTTGCCTTCCGTGCATTGCCTAGCCTTGCGTTGTCGTGTCTTAGCCTTTTTTCACCTTGCCATAGACTTGCTTGCGTTGCCTTGCTTTGCCTTGCCTTCCTTGCCTTCCGTTACTCTTTGCTTGCCTTCCGTGCATTGCCTAGCCTTGCGTTGTCGTGCATTAGCCTTGCCTCCCCCAAACCGTGCCTTGCCTTGCGTTACCCTTTACTTGCCTTGCCCTGCATTGCCTAGCCCTGTGTTGTCGTGCCTTAGCCTTGTTTCCCCTTTTCGTGCCGTTCCTTCCGTTACCCTTGCCTTGCCTTGCTTTCCCTTGCTTTCCTTGCCTTCCGTTACTCTTTGCTTTCCTTCCGTGCATTGCCTAGCCTTGCGTTGTCACAGTGCCTTGACTTGCGTTACCTTTTCTTTGGCTGGCCGTGCATTGCCTAGCCGTGCGTTGTGGTGCCTTGGCCTTGTTTCACCTTGCCATAGCCTTGCTTGCTTTGCCTTGCTTTGCCTTGCCTCCCTTCCATTCCGTTACTCTTTGCTTGCCTTCCGTGCATTGCCTAGCCTTGCGTTGTCCTGCCTTAGCCTTTTTTCACCTTGCCATAGCCTTCTTGCGTTGCCTTGTTTGCCTTGCATTCCTTGCCTTCCGTTACTCTTTGCTTGCCTTCCGTGCATTGCCTAGCCTTGCGTTGTCGTGCCTTACCCTTGCCTCGCCTAACCGTGCCTTGCCTTGCGTTACCCTTTCCTTGCCTTGCCGTGCATTGCCTAGCCGTGCGTTGTCGTGCATTAGCCTCGCCTTGCCTTACCGTGCCTTGCCTTGCGTTACCCTTTCCTTCCCTGGCTTTCCATTGCTTAGCCTTCCGTTACCGTGCCTTAGCCTTGTTTCCCCTTGCCTTGCCGTGCCATTTGTTACACTTGCCTTGCCTTGCTTTGCCTTGCCTTCCTTTCCTTCCGTTACTCTTTCGTTGCCTAGCCGTGCACTGCGTAGCCTTGCGTTGTCGTGCATTACCCTTGCCTCGCCTGACCGTGCCTTGCCTTGCGTTACCCTTTCCTTGCCTTGCCGTGCATTGCCTAGCCCTGCGTTGCCGTGCCTTAACCTTGTTTCCCCTTGCCGTGCCGTTCCTTCCGTTACCCTTGCCTTGCCTTGCTTTCCCTTGCCTTCCTTGCTTCCGTTACTCTTTGCTTGCCTTCCGTGCATTGCCTAGCCTTGCGTTGTCGTGCATTAGCCTTGCCTCCCCAAACCGTGCCTTGCCTTGCGTTCCCTTTCCTTGCCTTGCCCTGCATTGCCTAGCCCTCTGTTGTCGTTCCTTAGCCTTGTTTCCCCTTACCGTGCCGTTCCTTTCGTTACCCTTGCCTTCCCCTGCTTTCCTTTGCATTCCTTGCCTTCCGTTACTCTTTGCTTGCCTTCCGTGCATTGCCTAGCGTTGCGTTGTCGTTCCTTAGCCTTCCTTCCCCTTGCCGTGCCGTGCCTGTTGTTACACTTGCCTTGCCTTGCTTTGCCTTGCTTTCCTTTCCTTCCGTTACTCTTTCCTTCCCTAGCCGTGCACTGCCTAGCCGTGCGTTGTCGTGCATCAGCCTTGTCTTGACTTACCGTGCCTTGCCTTGCGTTACCCTTTCCTTGCCTGGCCGTGCATTGCCTAGCCGAGCGTTGTCGTGCATCAGCCTTGCCTTGCCTCAAGGTGCTTTGCCTTGCGTTACCTTTTCCTTGCCTTGCCGTGCATTGCCTAGCCGTGCGTTGCCGTGCCTTAGCCTTGTTTCCCCTTGCCGTGCCGTTCATTCCGTTACCCTTGCCTTGCCTTGCTTTCCCTTGCCTTCCTTGGTTTCCGTTACTCTTTGCTTGCCTTCCGTGCATTGCCTAGCCTTGCGCTGTCGTGCATTAGCCTTGCCTTGCCTCAGAGTGCCTTGCCTTGCGTTACCTTTCCCTTGGCTGGCCGTGCATGGTCTAGCCGTGCGTTGTGGTGCCTTAGCCTTGTTTCACCTTGCCATAGCCTTGCTTGCTTTGCCTTGCTTTGCCTTGCATTCCTTGCCTTCCGTTACTCTTTGCTTGCCTTCCGTGCATTGCCAAGCCTTGCGTTGTCGTGCCTTAGCCTTGCCTCGCCTAACCGTGCCTTGCCTTGCGTTACCCTTTCCTTGCCTTGCCGTGCATTGCCTAGCCTTGCGTTGTCGTGCATTAGCCTTGTCTTGCCTTACCGTGCCTTGCCTTGCGTTACCCTTTCCTTGCCTGGCCGTGCATTGCTTAGCCTTGCGTTGCCGTGCCTTAGCCTTGTTTCCCCTTGCCGTGCCGTGCCTTTTGTTACACTTGCCTTGCCTTGCTTTGCCTTTCCTTCCTTTCCTTCCGTTACTCTTTCCTTGCCTAGCCGTGCACTGAGTAGCCTTGCGTTGTCGTGCATTACCCTTGCCTCGCCTGACCGTGCCTTGCCTTGCGTTACCCTTTCCTTGCCTTGCCGTGCATTGCCTAGCCCTGCGTTGTCGTGCCTTAGCCTTGGTTCCCATTACCGTGCCGTTCCTTCCGTTACCCTTGCCTTCCCCTGCTTTCCCTTGCCTTCCTTGCCTTCCGTTACTCTTTGCTTCCCTTTCGTGCATTGCCTAGCCTTGCGTTGTCGTGCCTTAGCCTTGCCTCGCCTGACCGTGCCTTGCCTTGCGTTACCCTTTCCGTGCCTTGCCGTGCATTGCCTAGCCGTGCGTTGTCGTGCATCAGCCTTGCCTTGCCTCAAGGTGCTTTGCCTTGCGTTACCTTTTCCTTGCCTTGCCGTGCATTGCCTAGCCGTGCGTTGCCGTGCCTTAGCCTTGTTTCCCCTTGCCGTGCCGTTCCTTCCGTTACCCTTGCCTTGCCTTGCTTTCCCTAGCCTTCCTTGCCTTCCGTTACTCTTTGCTTGCCTTCCGTGCATTGCCTAGCCTTGCGTTGTCGTGCATTAGCCTTGCCTCCCCAAACCGTGCCTTGCCTTGCGTTACCCTTTCCTTGCCTTGCCCTGCATTGCCTAGCCCTGTGTTGTCGTGCCTTAGCGTTGTTTCCCCTTACCGTGCCGTTCCTTTCGTTACCCTTGCCTTCCCCTGCTTTCCTTTGCATTCCTTGCTTCCGTTACTCTTTGCTTGCCTTCCGTGCATTGCCTAGACTTGCGCTGTCGTGCATTAGCCTTGCCTTGCCTCAGTGTGCCTTGCCTTGCGTTACCTTTTCCTTGGCTGGCCGTGCATTGCCTAGCCGTGCGTTGTGGTGCCTTAGCCTTGTTTCACCTTGCCATAGCCTTGCTTGCTTTGCCTTGCTTTCCCTTGCCTTCCTTGCCTTCCGTTACTCTTTGCTTGCCTTCCGTGCATTTCCTAGCCTTGCGTTGCCGTGTCTTAGCCTTTTTTCACCTTGCCATAGCCATGCTTGCGTTGCCTTGCTTTGCCTTGCCTTCCTTGCCTTCCGTTACTCTTTGCTTCCCTTCCGTGCATTGCCTAGCCTTGCGTGGTCGTGCCTTAGCCTTTTTTCACCTTGCCATAGCCTTGCTTGCGTTGCCTTGCTTTGCCTTGCATTCCTTGCCTTCCGTTACTCTTTGCTTGCCTTCCGTGCATTGCCTAGCCTTGCGTTGTCGTGCATTAGCCTTGCCTCCCCAAACCGTGCCTTGCTTTGCGTTACCCTTTACTTGCCTTGCCCTGCATTGCCTAGCCCTGTGTTGTCGTGCCTTAGCCTTGTTTCCCCTTTTCGTGCCGTTCCTTCCGTTACCCTTGCCTTGCCTTGCTTTCCCTTGCTTTCCTTGCCTTCCGTTACTCTTTGCTTTCCTTCCGTGCATTGCCTAGCCTTGCGTTGTCGTGCCTTAGCCTTGCCTCGCCTGACAGTGCCATGCCTTGCGTTACCCTTTCCTTGCCTTGTCGTGCATTAGCCTTGCCTTGCCTGATCGTGCCTTGCCTGGCGTTACCCTTTCCTTGCCTTGCCGTGCATTGCCTAGCCGTGCGTTTTCGTGCCTTAGCCTTGTTTTCCCTTGCCGTGCCGTTCCTTCCGTTACCCTTGCCTTGCCTTGCTTTCCCTTGCCTTCCTTGGTTTCCGTTACACTTTGCTTGCCTTCCGTGCATTGCCTAGCCTTGCGCTGTCGTGCATTAGCCTTGCCTTGCCTCACAGTGCCTTGACTTGCGTTACCTTTTCTTTGGCTGGCCTTGCAATGCCTAGCCGTGCGTTGTGGTGCCTTGGCCTTGTTTCACCTTGCCATAGCCTTGCTTGCTTTGCCTTGCTTTGCCTTGCCTCCCTTGCATTCCGTTACTCTTTGCTTGCCTTCCGTGCATTTCCTAGCCTTGCGTTGTCCTGCCTTAGCCTTTTTTCACCTTGCCATAGCCTTGCTTGCGTTGCCTTGTTTGCCTTGCATTCCTTGCCTTCCGTTACTCTTTCCTTGCCTTCCGTGCATTGCCTAGCCTTGCGTTGTCGTGCCTTACCCTTGCCTCGCCTAACCGTGCCTTGCCTTGCGTTACCCTTTCCTTGCCTTGCCGTGCATTGCCTAGCCGTGCGTTGTCGTGCATTAGCCTCGCCTTGCCTTACCGTGCCTTGCCTTGCGTTACCCTTTCCTTGCCTGGCCGTGCACTGCTTAGCCTTGCGTTGCCGTGCCTTAGCCTTGTTTCTCCTTGCCGTGCCGTGCCTTTTGTTACACTTGCCTTGCCTTGCTTTGCCTTTCCTTCCTTTCCTTCCGTTACACTTTCCTTGCCTAGCCGTGCACTGCGTAGCCTTGCGTTGTTGTGCATTACCCTTGCCTCGCCTGACCGTGCCTTGCCTTGCGTTACCCTTTCCTTGCCTTGCCGTGCATTGCCTAGCCGTGCGTTGCCGTGCCTTAGCATTGTTTCCCCTTGCCGTGCCGTTCCTTCCGTTACCCTTGCCTTGCCTTGCTTTCCCTTGCCTTCCTTGGTTTCCGTTACTATTTGCTTGCCTTCCGTGCATTGCGTAGCCTTGCGCTGTCGTGCATTAGCCTTGCCTTGCCTCAGAGTGCCTTGCCTTGCGTTACCTTTTCCTTGGCTGGCCGTGCATTGCTTAGCCTTGCGTTGCCGTGCCTTAGCCTTGTTTCACCTTGCCAAAGCCTTGCTTGCTTTGCCTTGCATTCCTTGCCTTCCGTTACTCTTTGCTTGCCTTCCGTGCATTCCCTAGCCTTGCGTTGTCGTTCCTTAGCTTTGCCTCGCCTGACAGTGCCTTGCCTTGCGTTACCCTTTCCTTGCCTGGCCGTGCATTGCTTAGCCTTGCGTTGCCGTGCCTTAGCCTTGTTTCCCCTTGCCGTGCCGTGCCTTTTGTTACACTTGCCTTGCCTTGCTTTGCCTTGCCTTCCTTTCCTTCCGTTACTCTTTCCTTGCCTAGCCGTGCACTGCGTAGCCTTGCGTTGTCGTGCATTACCCTTGCCTCGCCTGACCGTGCCTTGCCTTGCGTTACCCTTTCCTTGCCTTGCCGTGCATTGCCTAGCCCTGCGTTGTCGTGCCTTAGCCTTGTTTCCCCTTACCGTGCCGTTCCTTCCGTTACCCTTGCCTTCCCCTGCTTTCCCTTGCCTTCCTTGCCTTCCGTTACTCTTTGCTTGCCTTCCGTGCATTGCCTAGCCTTGCGTTGTCGTGCCTTAGCCTTGTTTCCCCTTGCCGTGCCGTGCCTGTTGTTACACTTGCCTTGCCATTCTTTTCCTTGCCTTCCTTTCCTTCCATTACTCTTTCCTTGCCTAGCCGTGCACTGCCTAGCCTTGCGATGTCGTGCATTAGCTTTGCCTCGCCTGACAGTGCCTTGCCTTGCGTTACCCTTTCCTTGCCTTGCCGTGCATTGCCTAGCCCTGCGTTGCCGTGCCTTAGCCTTGTTTCCCCTTGCCGAGCCGTTCCTTCCGTTACCCTTGCCTTGCCTTGGTTTCCCTTGCCTTCCTTGCCTTCCATTACTCTTTGCTTGCCTTCCGTGCATTGCCTAGCCTTGCGTTGTCGTGCATTAGCCTTGCCTCGCCTGACCGTGCCTTGCCTTGCGTTACCCTTTCCTTGCCTTGCTGTGCACTGCCTAGCCTTGCCTTGTCGGGCATTAGCCTTGCCTTGCCTGACCGTGCCTTGCCTTGCGTTACCCTTTCCTTGCCTTGCCGTGCATTGCCTAGCCGTGCGTTGTCGTGCCTTGGCCTTGTTTCCCCTTGCCGTGCCGTTCCTTCCGTTACCCTTGCCTTGCCTTGCTTTCCCTTGCCTTCCTTGCCTTCCGTTACTCTTTGCTTGCCTTCCGTGCATTGCCTAGCCTTGCGCTGTCGTGCATTAGCCTTGCCTTGCCTCACAGTGCCTTGCCTTGCGTTACCTTTTCCTTGGCTGGCCGTGCATTGCCTAGCCGTGCGTTGTGGTGCCTTAGCCTTGTTTCACCTTGCCATAGCCTTGCTTGCTTTGCCTTGCTTTGCCTTGCCTTGCTTCCATTCCGTTACTCTTTGCTTGCCTTCCGTGCATTGCCTAGCCTTGCGTTGTCGTGCCTTAGCCTTTTTTCACCTTGCCATAGCCTTGCTTGCGTTGCCTTGCTTTGCCTTGCCTTCCTTGCCTTCCGTTTCTATTTGCTTGCCTTCCGTGCATTGCCTAGCCTTGCGTTGTCGTGCCTTAGCCTTGCCTCGCCTATCCGTGCCTTGCCTTGCGTTACCCTTTCCTTCCCTTGCCGTGCATTGCCTAGCCGTGCGTTGTCGTGCATTAGCCTCGCCTTGCCTTACCGTGCCTTGCCTTGCGTTACGCTTTCCTTGCCTGGCCGTGCATTGCTTAGCCTTGCGTTGCCGTGCCCTAGCCTTGTTTCCCCTTGCCGTGCCGTGCCTTTTGTTACACTTGCCTTGCCTTGCTTTGCCTTTCCTTCCTTTCCTTCCGTTACTCTTTCCTTGCCTAGCCGTGCACTGCGTAGCCTTGCGTTGTCGTGCATTACCCTTCCCTCGCCTGACCGTGCCTTGCATTGCGTTACCCTTTCCTTGCCTTGCCGTGCATTGCCTAGCCCTGCGTTGTCGTGCCTTAGCCTTGTTTCCCCTTACCGTGCCGTTCCTTCCGTTACCCTTGCCTTCCCCTGCTTTCCCTTGCCTTCCTTGCCTTCCGTTACTCTTTGCTTGCCTTTCGTGCATTGCCTAGCCTTGCGTTGTCGAGCCTTAGCCTTCCCTCGCCTGACCGTGCCTTGCTTTGCGTTACCCTTTCCTTGCCTTGCCGTGCATTGCCTAGCCGAGCGTTGTCGTGCATCAGCCTTGCCTTGCCTCAAGGTGCTTTGCCTTGCGTTACCTTTTCCTTGCCTTGCCGTGCATTGCCTAGCCGTGCGTTGCCGTGCCTTAGCCTTGTTTCCCCTTGCCGTGCCGTTCATTCCGTTACCCTTACCTTGCCTTGCTTTCCCTTGACTTCCTTGGTTTCCGTTACTCTTTGCTTGCCTTCCGTGCATTGCCTAGCCTTGCGCTGTCGTGCATTAGCCTTGCCTTGCTTCAGAGTGCCTTGCCTTGCGTTACCTTTCCCTTGGCTGGCCGTGCATTGTCTAGCCGTGCGTTGTGGTGCCTTAGCCTTGTTTCACCTTGCCATAGCCTTGCTTGCTTTGCCTTGCTTTGCCTTGCATTCCTTGCCTTCCGTTACTCTTTGCTTGCCTTCCGTGCATTGCCTAGCCTTGCGTTGTCGTGCCTTAGCCTTGCCTCGCCTGACCGTGCCTTGCCTTGCGTTACCCTTTCCTTGCCTTGCCGTGCTTTGCCTAGCCGTGCGTTGTCGTGCCTTAGCCTTGCCTTGCCTTGCCGTGCCTTGCCTTGCGTTACCCTTTCCTTGCCTGGCCGTGCATTGCTTAGCCTTGCGTTGCCGTGCCTTAGCCTTGTTTCCCCTTGCCGTGCCTTGCCTTTTGTTACACTTGCCTTGCCTTGCTTTGCCTTTCCTTCCTTTCCTTCCGTTACTCTTTCCTTGCCTAGCCGTGCACTGAGTAGCCTTGCGTTGTCGTGCATTACCCTTGCCTCGCCTGACCGTGCCTTGCCTTGCGTTACCCTTTCCTTGCCTTGCCGTGCATTGCCTAGCCCTGCGTTGTCGTGCCTTAGCCTTGGTTCCCCTTACCGTGCCGTTCCTTCCGTTACCCTTGCCTTCCCCTGCTTTCCCTTGCCTTCCTTGCCTTCCGTTACTCTTTGCTTCCCTTTCGTGCATTGCCTAGCCTTGCGTTGTCGTGCCTTAGCCTTGCCTCGCCTGACCGTGCCTTGCCTTGCGTTACCCTTTCCTTGCCTTGCCGTGCATTGCCTAGCCGTGCGTTGTCGTGCATCAGCCTTGCCTTGCCTCAAGGTGCTTTGCCTTGCGTTACCTTTTCCTTGCCTTGCCGTGCATTGCCTAGCCGTGCGTTGCCGTGCCTTAGCCTTGCCTCCCCAAACCGTGCCTTGCCTTGCGTTTCCCTTTCCTTGCCTGGCCCTGCATTGCCTAGCCCTGTGTTGTCGTGCCTTAGCGTTGTTTCCCCTTACCGTGCCGTTCCTTTCGTTACCCTTGCCTTCCCCTGCTTTCCTTTGCATTCCTTGCCTTCCGTTACTCTTTGCTTGCCTTCCGTGCATTGCCTAGCCTTGCGCTGTCGTGCATTAGCCTTGCCTTGCCTCAGAGTGCCTTGCCTTGCGTTACCTTTTCCTTGGTTGGCCGTGCATTGCCTAGCCGTGCGTTGTGGTGCCTTAGCCTTGTTTCACCTTGCCATAGCCTTGCTTGCTTTGCCTTGCTTTCCCTTGCCTTCCTTGCCTTCCGTTACTCTTTGCTTGCCTTCCGTGCATTGCCTAGCCTTGCGTTGTCGTGTCTTAGCCTTTTTTCACCTTGCCATAGCCTTGCTTGCGTTGCCTTGCTTTGCCTTGCCTTCCTTGCCTTCCGTTACTCTTTGCTTGCCTTCCGTGCATTGCCTAGCCTTGCGTTGTCGTGCATTAGCCTTGCCTCCCCAAACCGTGCCTTGCCTTGCGTTACCCTTTACTTGCCTTGCCCTGCATTGCCTAGCCCTGTGTTGTCGTGCCTTAGCCTTGTTTCCCCTTTTCGTGCCGTTCCTTCCGTTACCCTTGCCTTGCCTTGCTTTCCCTTGCTTTCCTTGCCTTCCGTTACTCTTTGCTTTCCTTCCGTGCATTGCCTAGCCTTGCGTTGTCGTGCATTAGCCTTGCCTTGCCTCACAGTGCCTTGACTTGCGTTACCTTTTCTTTGGCTGGCCGTGCATTGCCTAGCCGTGCGTTGTGGTGCCTTGGCCTTGTTTCACCTTGCCATAGCCTTGCTTGCTTTGCCTTGCTTTGCCTTGCCTCCCTTCCATTCCGTTACTCTTTGCTTGCCTTCCGTGCATTGCCTAGCCTTGCGTTGTCCTGCCTTAGCCTTTTTTCACCTTGCCATAGCCTTCTTGCGTTGCCTTGTTTGCCTTGCATTCCTTGCCTTCCGTTACTCTTTGCTTGCCTTCCGTGCATTGCCTAGCCTTGCGTTGTCGTGCCTTACCCTTGCCTCGCCTAACCGTGCCTTGCCTTGCGTTACCCTTTCCTTGCCTTGCCGTGCATTGCCTAGCCGTGCGTTGTCGTGCATTAGCCTCGCCTTGCCTTACCGTGCCTTGCCTTGCGTTACCCTTTCCTTCCCTGGCTTTCCATTGCTTAGCCTTCCGTTACCGTGCCTTCGCCTTGTTTCCCCTTGCCTTGCCGTGCCATTTGTTACACTTGCCTTGCCTTGCTTTGCCTTGCCTTCCTTTCCTTCCGTTACTCTTTCGTTGCCTAGCCGTGCACTGCGTAGCCTTGCGTTGTCGTGCATTACCCTTGCCTCGCCTGACCGTGCCTTGCCTTGCGTTACCCTTTCCTTGCCTTGCCGTGCATTGCCTAGCCCTGCGTTGCCGTGCCTTAACCTTGTTTCCCCTTGCCGTGCCGTTCCTTCCGTTACCCTTGCCTTGCCTTGCTTTCCCTTGCCTTCCTTGCTTCCGTTACTCTTTGCTTGCCTTCCGTGCATTGCCTAGCCTTGCGTTGTCGTGCATTAGCCTTGCCTCCCCAAACCGTGCCTTGCCTTGCGTTCCCTTTCCTTGCCTTGCCCTGCATTGCCTAGCCCTCTGTTGTCGTGCCTTAGCCTTGTTTCCCCTTACCGTGCCGTTCCTTTCGTTACCCTTGCCTTCCCCTGCTTTCCTTTGCATTCCTTGCCTTCCGTTACTCTTTGCTTGCCTTCCGTGCATTGCCTAGCGTTGCGTTGTCGTTCCTTAGCCTTCCTTCCCCTTGCCGTGCCGTGCCTGTTGTTACACTTGCCTTGCCATTCTTTGCCTTGCCTTCCTTTCCTTCCGTTACTCTTTCCTTCCCTAGCCGTGCACTGCCTAGCCTTGCGATGTCGTGCATTAGCTTTGCCTCGCCTGACCGTGCCTTGCCTTGCGTTACCCTTTCCTTGCCTTGCCGTGCATTGCCTAGCCGAGCGTTGTCGTGCATCAGCCTTGCCTAGCCTCAAGGTGCTTTGCCTTGCGTTACCTTTTCCTTGCCTTGCCGTGCATTGCCTAGCCGTGCGTTGCCGTGCCTTAGCCTTGTTTCCCCTTGCCGTGCCGTTCATTCCGTTACCCTTGCCTTGCCTTGCTTTCCCTTGCCTTCCTTGGTTTCCGTTACTCTTTGCTTGCCTTCCGTGCATTGCCTAGCCTTGCGCTGTCGTGCATTAGCCTTGCCTTGCCTCAGAGTGCCTTGCCTTGCGTTACCTTTCCCTTGGCTGGCCGTGCATGGTCTAGCCGTGCGTTGTGGTGCCTTAGCCTTGTTTCACCTTGCCATAGCCTTGCTTGCTTTGCCTTGCTTTGCCTTGCATTCCTTGCCTTCCGTTACTCTTTGCTTGCCTTCCGTGCATTGCCAAGCCTTGCGTTGTCGTGCCTTAGCCTTGCCTCGCCTAACCGTGCCTTGCCTTGCGTTACCCTTTCCTTGCCTTGCCGTGCATTGCCTAGCCATGCGTTGTCGTGCATTAGCCTCGCCTTGCCTTACCGTGCCTTGCCTTGCGTTACCCTTTCCTTGCCTGGCCGTGCATTGCTTAGCCTTGCGTTGCCGTGCCTTAGCCTTGTTTCCCCTTGCCGTGCCGTGCCTTTTGTTACACTTGCCTTGCCTTGCTTTGCCTTTCCTTCCTTTCCTTCCGTTACTCTTTCCTTGCCTAGCCGTGCACTGAGTAGCCTTGCGTTGTCGTGCATTACCCTTGCCTCGCCTGACCGTGCCTTGCCTTGCGTTACCCTTTCCTTGCCTTGCCGTGCATTGCCTAGCCCTGCGTTGTCGTGCCTTAGCCTTGGTTCCCCTTACCGTGCCGTTCCTTCCGTTACCCTTGCCTTCCCCTGCTTTCCCTTGCCTTCCTTGCCTTCCGTTACTCTTTGCTTCCCTTTCGTGCATTGCCTAGCCTTGCGTTGTCGTGCCTTAGCCTTGCCTCGCCTGACCGTGCCTTGCCTTGCGTTACCCTTTCCGTGCCTTGCCGTGCATTGCCTAGCCGTGCGTTGTCGTGCATCAGCCTTGCCTTGCCTCAAGGTGCTTTGCCTTGCGTTACCTTTTCCTTGCCTTGCCGTGCATTGCCTAGCCGTGCGTTGCCGTGCCTTAGCCTTGTTTCCCCTTGCCGTGCCGTTCCTTCCGTTACCCTTGCCTTGCCTTGCTTTCCCTAGCCTTCCTTGCCTTCCGTTACTCTTTGCTTGCCTTCCGTGCATTGCCTAGCCTTGCGTTGTCGTGCATTAGCCTTGCCTCCCCAAACCGTGCCTTGCCTTGCGTTACCCTTTCCTTGCCTTGCCCTGCATTGCCTAGCCCTGTGTTGTCGTGCCTTAGCGTTGTTTCCCCTTACCGTGCCGTTCCTTTCGTTACCCTTGCCTTCCCCTGCTTTCCTTTGCATTCCTTGCTTCCGTTACTCTTTGCTTGCCTTCCGTGCATTGCCTAGACTTGCGCTGTCGTGCATTAGCCTTGCCTTGCCTCAGTGTGCCTTGCCTTGCGTTACCTTTTCCTTGGCTGGCCGTGCATTGCCTAGCCGTGCGTTGTGGTGCCTTAGCCTTGTTTCACCTTGCCATAGCCTTGCTTGCTTTGCCTTGCTTTCCCTTGCCTTCCTTGCCTTCCGTTACTCTTTGCTTGCCTTCCGTGCATTGCCTAGCCTTGCGTTGTCGTGCATTAGCCTTGCCTCCCCAAACCGTGCCTTGCCTTGCGTTACCCTTTACTTGCCTTGCCCTGCATTGCCTAGCCCTGTGTTGTCGTGCCTTAGCCTTGTTTCCCCTTTTCGTGCCGTTCCTTCCGTTACCCTTGCCTTGCCTTGCTTTCCCTTGCTTTCCTTGCCTTCCGTTACTCTTTGCTTTCCTTCCGTGCATTGCCTAGCCTTGCGTTGTCGTGCCTTAGCCTTGCCTCGCCTGACAGTGCCATGCCTTGCGTTACCCTTTCCTTGCCTTGTTGTGCATTAGCCTTGCCTTGCCTGATCGTGCCTTGCCTGGCGTTACCCTTTCCTTGCCTTGCCGTGCATTGCCTAGCCGTGCGTTGTCGTGCCTTAGCCTTGTTTCCCCTTGCCGTGCCGTTCCTTCCGTTACCCTTGCCTTGCCTTGCTTTCCCTTGCCTTCCTTGGTTTCCGTTACACTTTGCTTGCCTTCCGTGCATTGCCTAGCCTTGCGCTGTCGTGCATTAGCCTTGCCTTGCCTCACAGTGCCTTGACTTGCGTTACCTTTTCTTTGGCTGGCCGTGCAATGCCTAGCCGTGCGTTGTGGTGCCTTGGCCTTGTTTCACCTTGCCATAGCCTTGCTTGCTTTGCCTTGCTTTGCCTTGCCTCCCTTGCATTCCGTTACTCTTTGCTTGCCTTCCGTGCATTTCCTAGCCTTGCGTTGTCCTGCCTTAGCCTTTTTTCACCTTGCCATAGCCTTGCTTGCGTTGCCTTGTTTGCCTTGCATTCCTTGCCTTCCGTTACTCTTTCCTTGCCTTCCGTGCATTGCCTAGCCTTGCGTTGTCGTGCCTTACCCTTGCCTCGCCTAACCGTGCCTTGCCTTGCGTTACCCTTTCCTTGCCTTGCCGTGCATTGCCTAGCCGTGCGTTGTCGTGCATTAGCCTCGCCTTGCCTTACCGTGCCTTGCCTTGCGTTACCCTTTCCTTGCCTGGCCGTGCACTGCTTAGCCTTGCGTTGCCGTGCCTTAGCCTTGTTTCTCCTTGCCGTGCCGTGCCTTTTGTTACACTTGCCTTGCCTTGCTTTGCCTTTCCTTCCTTTCCTTCCGTTACACTTTCCTTGCCTAGCCGTGCACTGCGTAGCCTTGCGTTGTTGTGCATTACCCTTGCCTCGCCTGACCGTGCCTTGCCTTGCGTTACCCTTTCCTTGCCTTGCCGTGCATTGCCTAGCCGTGCGTTGCCGTGCCTTAGCATTGTTTCCCCTTGCCGTGCCGTTCCTTCCGTTACCCTTGCCTTGCCTTGCTTTCCCTTGCCTTCCTTGGTTTCCGTTACTATTTGCTTGCCTTCCGTGCATTGCGTAGCCTTGCGCTGTCGTGCATTAGCCTTGCCTTGCCTCAGAGTGCCTTGCCTTGCGTTACCTTTTCCTTGGCTGGCCGTGCATTGCTTAGCCTTGCGTTGCCGTGCCTTAGCCTTGTTTCACCTTGCCAAAGCCTTGCTTGCTTTGCCTTGCATTCCTTGCCTTCCGTTACTCTTTGCTTGCCTTCCGTGCATTCCCTAGCCTTGCGTTGTCGTTCCTTAGCTTTGCCTCGCCTGACAGTGCCTTGCCTTGCGTTACCCTTTCCTTGCCTGGCCGTGCATTGCTTAGCCTTGCGTTGCCGTGCCTTAGCCTTGTTTCCCCTTGCCGTGCCGTGCCTTTTGTTACACTTGCCTTGCCTTGCTTTGCCTTGCCTTCCTTTCCTTCCGTTACTCTTTCCTTGCCTAGCCGTGCACTGCGTAGCCTTGCGTTGTCGTGCATTACCCTTGCCTCGCCTGACCGTGCCTTGCCTTGCGTTACCCTTTCCTTGCCTTGCCGTGCATTGCCTAGCCCTGCGTTGTCGTGCCTTAGCCTTGTTTCCCCTTACCGTGCCGTTCCTTCCGTTACCCTTGCCTTCCCCTGCTTTCCCTTGCCTTCCTTGCCTTCCGTTACTCTTTGCTTGCCTTCCGTGCATTGCCTAGCCTTGCGTTGTCGTGCATTAGCCTTGCCTCCCCAAACCGTGCCTTGCCTTGCGTTCCCTTTCCTTGCCTTGCCCTGCATTGCCTAGCCCTCTGTTGTCGTGCCTTAGCCTTGTTTGCCCTTACCGTGCCGTTCCTTTCGTTACCCTTGCCTTCCCCTGCTTTCCTTTGCATTCCTTGCCTTCCGTTACTCTTTGCTTGCCTTCCGTGCATTGCCTAGCGTTGCGTTGTCGTTCCTTAGCCTTCCTTCCCCTTGCCGTGCCGTGCCTGTTGTTACACTTGCCTTGCCATTCTTTGCCTTGCCTTCCTTTCCTTCCGTTACTCTTTCCTTGCCTAGCCGTGCACTGCCTAGCCTTGCGATGTCGTGCATTAGCTTTGCCTCGCCTGACAGTGCCTTGCCTTGCGTTACCCTTTCCTTGCCTTGCCGTGCATTGCCTAGCCGAGCGTTGTCGTGCATCAGCCTTGCCTTGCCTCAAGGTGCTTTGCCTTGCGTTACCTTTTCCTTGCCTTGCCGTGCATTGCCTAGCCGTGCGTTGCCGTGCCTTAGCCTTGTTTCCCCTTGCCGTGCCGTTCCTTCCGTTACCCTTGCCTTGCCTTGCTTTCCCTTGCCTTCCTTGCCTTCCGTTACTCTTTGCTTGCCTTCCGTGCATTGCCTAGCCTTGCGCTGTCGTGCATTAGCCTTGCCTTGCCTCAGAGTGCCTTGCCTTGCGTTACCTTTCCCTTGGCTGGCCGTGCATGGTCTAGCCGTGCGTTGTGGTGCCTTAGCCTTGTTTCACCTTGCCATAGCCTTGCTTGCTTTGCCTTGCTTTGCCTTGCATTCCTTGCCTTCCGTTACTCTTTGCTTGCCTTCCGTGCATTGCCAAGCCTTGCGTTGTCGTGCCTTAGCCTTGCCTCGCCTAACCGTGCCTTGCCTTGCGTTACCCTTTCCTTGCCTTGCCGTGCATTGCCTAGCCATGCGTTGTCGTGCATTAGCCTCGCCTTGCCTTACCGTGCCTTGCCTTGCGTTACCCTTTCCTTGCCTGGCCGTGCATTGCTTAGCCTTGCGTTGCCGTGCCTTAGCCTTGTTTCCCCTTGCCGTGCCGTGCCTTTTGTTACACTTGCCTTGCCTTGCTTTGCCTTTCCTTCCTTTCCTTCCGTTACTCTTTCCTTGCCTAGCCGTGCACTGAGTAGCCTTGCGTTGTCGTGCATTACCCTTGCCTCGCCTGACCGTGCCTTGCCTTGCGTTACCCTTTCCTTGCCTTGCCGTGCATTGCCTAGCCCTGCGTTGTCGTGCCTTAGCCTTGGTTCCCATTACCGTGCCGTTCCTTCCGTTACCCTTGCCTTCCCCTGCTTTCCCTTGCCTTCCTTGCCTTCCGTTACTCTTTGCTTCCCTTTCGTGCATTGCCTAGCCTTGCGTTGTCGTGCCTTAGCCTTGCCTCGCCTGACCGTGCCTTGCCTTGCGTTACCCTTTCCGTGCCTTGCCGTGCATTGCCTAGCCGTGCGTTGTCGTGCATCAGCCTTGCCTTGCCTCAAGGTGCTTTGCCTTGCGTTACCTTTTCCTTGCCTTGCCGTGCATTGCCTAGCCGTGCGTTGCCGTGCCTTAGCCTTGTTTCCCCTTGCCGTGCCGTTCCTTCCGTTACCCTTGCCTTGCCTTGCTTTCCCTAGCCTTCCTTGCCTTCCGTTACTCTTTGCTTGCCTTCCGTGCATTGCCTAGCCTTGCGTTGTCGTGCATTAGCCTTGCCTCCCCAAACCGTGCCTTGCCTTGCGTTACCCTTTCCTTGCCTTGCCCTGCATTGCCTAGCCCTGTGTTGTCGTGCCTTAGCGTTGTTTCCCCTTACCGTGCCGTTCCTTTCGTTACCCTTGCCTTCCCCTGCTTTCCTTTGCATTCCTTGCTTCCGTTACTCTTTGCTTGCCTTCCGTGCATTGCCTAGACTTGCGCTGTCGTGCATTAGCCTTGCCTTGCCTCAGTGTGCCTTGCCTTGCGTTACCTTTTCCTTGGCTGGCCGTGCATTGCCTAGCCGTGCGTTGTGGTGCCTTAGCCTTGTTTCACCTTGCCATAGCCTTGCTTGCTTTGCCTTGCTTTCCCTTGCCTTCCTTGCCTTCCGTTACTCTTTGCTTGCCTTCCGTGCATTGCCTAGCCTTGCGTTGCCGTGTCTTAGCCTTTTTTCACCTTGCCATAGCCATGCTTGCGTTGCCTTGCTTTGCCTTGCCTTCCTTGCCTTCCGTTACTCTTTGCTTCCCTTCCGTGCATTGCCTAGCCTTGCGTGGTCGTGCCTTAGCCTTTTTTCACCTTGCCATAGCCTTGCTTGCGTTGCCTTGCTTTGCCTTGCATTCCTTGCCTTCCGTTACTCTTTGCTTGCCTTCCGTGCATTGCCTAGCCTTGCGTTGTCGTGCATTAGCCTTGCCTCCCCAAACCGTGCCTTGCTTTGCGTTACCCTTTACTTGCCTTGCCCTGCATTGCCTAGCCCTGTGTTGTCGTGCCTTAGCCTTGTTTCCCCTTTTCGTGCCGTTCCTTCCGTTACCCTTGCCTTGCCTTGCTTTCCCTTGCTTTCCTTGCCTTCCGTTACTCTTTGCTTTCCTTCCGTGCATTGCCTAGCCTTGCGTTGTCGTGCCTTAGCCTTGCCTCGCCTGACAGTGCCATGCCTTGCGTTACCCTTTCCTTGCCTTGTCGTGCATTAGCCTTGCCTTGCCTGATCGTGCCTTGCCTGGCGTTACCCTTTCCTTGCCTTGCCGTGCATTGCCTAGCCGTGCGTTTTCGTGCCTTAGCCTTGTTTTCCCTTGCCGTGCCGTTCCTTCCGTTACCCTTGCCTTGCCTTGCTTTCCCTTGCCTTCCTTGGTTTCCGTTACACTTTGCTTGCCTTCCGTGCATTGCCTAGCCTTGCGCTGTCGTGCATTAGCCTTGCCTTGCCTCACAGTGCCTTGACTTGCGTTACCTTTTCTTTGGCTGGCCTTGCAATGCCTAGCCGTGCGTTGTGGTGCCTTGGCCTTGTTTCACCTTGCCATAGCCTTGCTTGCTTTGCCTTGCTTTGCCTTGCCTCCCTTGCATTCCGTTACTCTTTGCTTGCCTTCCGTGCATTTCCTAGCCTTGCGTTTTCGTGCCTTAGCCTTTTTTCACCTTGCCATAGCCTTGCTTGCGTTGCCTTGTTTGCCTTGCATTCCTTGCCTTCCGTTACTCTTTCCTTGCCTTCCGTGCATTGCCTAGCCTTGCGTTGTCGTGCCTTACCCTTGCCTCGCCTAACCGTGCCTTGCCTTGCGTTACCCTTTCCTTGCCTTGCCGTGCATTGCCTAGCCGTGCGTTGTCGTGCATTAGCCTCGCCTTGCCTTACCGTGCCTTGCCTTGCGTTACCCTTTCCTTGCCTGGCCGTGCACTGCTTAGCCTTGCGTTGCCGTGCCTTAGCCTTGTTTCTCCTTGCCGTGCCGTGCCTTTTGTTACACTTGCCTTGCCTTGCTTTGCCTTTCCTTCCTTTCCTTCCGTTACACTTTCCTTGCCTAGCCGTGCACTGCGTAGCCTTGCGTTGTTGTGCATTACCCTTGCCTCGCCTGACCGTGCCTTGCCTTGCGTTACCCTTTCCTTGCCTTGCCGTGCATTGCCTAGCCGTGCGTTGCCGTGCCTTAGCATTGTTTCCCCTTGCCGTGCCGTTCCTTCCGTTACCCTTGCCTTGCCTTGCTTTCCCTTGCCTTCCTTGGTTTCCGTTACTATTTGCTTGCCTTCCGTGCATTGCGTAGCCTTGCGCTGTCGTGCATTAGCCTTGCCTTGCCTCAGAGTGCCTTGCCTTGCGTTACCTTTTCCTTGGCTGGCCGTGCATTGCTTAGCCTTGCGTTGCCGTGCCTTAGCCTTGTTTCACCTTGCCAAAGCCTTGCTTGCTTTGCCTTGCATTCCTTGCCTTCCGTTACTCTTTGCTTGCCTTCCGTGCATTCCCTAGCCTTGCGTTGTCGTTCCTTAGCTTTGCCTCGCCTGACAGTGCCTTGCCTTGCGTTACCCTTTCCTTGCCTGGCCGTGCATTGCTTAGCCTTGCGTTGCCGTGCCTTAGCCTTGTTTCCCCTTGCCGTGCCGTGCCTTTTGTTACACTTGCCTTGCCTTGCTTTGCCTTGCCTTCCTTTCCTTCCGTTACTCTTTCCTTGCCTAGCCGTGCACTGCGTAGCCTTGCGTTGTCGTGCATTACCCTTGCCTCGCCTGACCGTGCCTTGCCTTGCGTTACCCTTTCCTTGCCTTGCCGTGCATTGCCTAGCCCTGCGTTGTCGTGCCTTAGCCTTGTTTCCCCTTACCGTGCCGTTCCTTCCGTTACCCTTGCCTTCCCCTGCTTTCCCTTGCCTTCCTTGCCTTCCGTTACTCTTTGCTTGCCTTCCGTGCATTGCCTAGCCTTGCGTTGTCGTGCCTTAGCCTTGTTTCCCCTTGCCGTGCCGTGCCTGTTGTTACACTTGCCTTGCCATTCTTTTCCTTGCCTTCCTTTCCTTCCATTACTCTTTCCTTGCCTAGCCGTGCACTGCCTAGCCTTGCGATGTCGTGCATTAGCTTTGCCTCGCCTGACAGTGCCTTGCCTTGCGTTACCCTTTCCTTGCCTTGCCGTGCATTGCCTAGCCCTGCGTTGCCGTGCCTTAGCCTTGTTTCCCCTTGCCGAGCCGTTCCTTCCGTTACCCTTGCCTTGCCTTGGTTTCCCTTGCCTTCCTTGCCTTCCGTTACTCTTTGCTTGCCTTCCGTGCATTGCCTACCCTTGCGTTGTCGTGCATTAGCCTTCCCTCGCCTGACCGTGCCTTGCCTTGCGTTACCCTTTCCTTGCCTTGCTGTGCACTGCCTAGCCTTGCCTTGTCGGGCATTAGCCTTGCCTTGCCTGACCGTGCCTTGCCTGGCGTTACCCTTTCCTTGCCTTGCCGTGCATTGCCTAGCCGTCCGTTGTCGTGCCTTAGCCTTGTTTCCCCTTGCCGTGCCGTTCCTTCCGTTACCCTTGCCTTGCCTTCCTTTCCCTTGCCTTCCTTGGTTTCCGTTACTCTTTACTTGCCTTCCGTGCATTGCCTAGCCTTGCGCTGTCGTGCATTAGCCTTGCCTTGCCTCACAGTGCCTTGCCTTGCGTTACCTTTTCCTTGGCTGGCCGTGCATTGCCTAGCCGTGCGTTGTGGTGCCTTAGCCTTGTTTCACCTTGCCATAGCCTTGCTTGCTTTGCCTTGCTTTGCCTTGCCTTGCTTCCATTCCGTTACTCTTTGCTTGCCTTCCGTGCATTGCCTAGCCTTGCGTTGTCGTGCCTTAGCCTTTTTTCACCTTGCCATAGCCTTGCTTGCGTTGCCTTGCTTTGCCTTGCATTCCTTGCCTGCCGTTACTATTTGCTTGCCTTCCGTGCATTGCCTAGCCTTGCGTTGTCGTGCCTTAGCCTTGCCTCGCCTATCCGTGCCTTGCCTTGCGTTACCCTTTCCTTCCCTTGCCGTGCATTGCCTAGCCGTGCGTTGTCGTGCATTAGCCTCGCCTTGCCTTACCGTGCCTTGCCTTGCGTTACGCTTTCCTTGCCTGGCCGTGCATTGCTTAGCCTTGCGTTGCCGTGCCTTAGCCTTGTTTCCCCTTGCCGTGCCGTGCCTTTTGTTACACTTGCCTTGCCTTGCTTTGCCTTTCCTTCCTTTCCTTCCGTTACTCTTTCCTTGCCTAGCCGTGCACTGCGTAGCCTTGCGTTGTCGTGCATTACCCTTCCCTCGCCTGACCGTGCCTTGCATTGCGTTACCCTTTCCTTGCCTTGCCGTGCATTGCCTAGCCCTGCGTTGTCGTGCCTTAGCCTTGTTTCCCCTTACCGTGCCGTTCCTTCCGTTACCCTTGCCTTCCCCTGCTTTCCCTTGCCTTCCTTGCCTTCCGTTACTCTTTGCTTGCCTTTCGTGCATTGCCTAGCCTTGCGTTGTCGTGCCTTAGCCTTCCCTCGCCTGACCGTGCCTTGCCTTGCGTTACCCTTTCCTTGCCTTGCCGTGCATTGCCTAGCCGAGCGTTGTCGTGCATCAGCCTTGCCTTGCCTCAAGGTGCTTTGCCTTGCGTTACCTTTTCCTTGCCTTGCCGTGCATTGCCTAGCCGTGCGTTGCCGTGCCTTAGCCTTGTTTCCCCTTGCCGTGCCGTTCATTCCGTTACCCTTACCTTGCCTTGCTTTCCCTTGCCTTCCTTGGTTTCCGTTACTCTTTGCTTGCCTTCCGTGCATTGCCTAGCCTTGCGCTGTCGTGCATTAGCCTTGCCTTGCTTCAGAGTGCCTTGCCTTGCGTTACCTTTCCCTTGGCTGGCCGTGCATTGTCTAGCCGTGCGTTGTGGTGCCTTAGCCTTGTTTCACCTTGCCATAGCCTTGCTTGCTTTGCCTTGCTTTGCCTTGCATTCCTTGCCTTCCGTTACTCTTTGCTTGCCTTCCGTGCATTGCCAAGCCTTGCGTTGTCGTGCCTTAGCCTTGCCTCGCCTAACCGTGCCTTGCCTTGCGTTACCCTTTCCTTGCCTTGCCGTGCATTGCCTAGCCGTGCGTTGTCGTGCATTAGCCTCGCCTTGCCTTACCGTGCCTTGCCTTGCGTTACCCTTTCCTTGCCTGGCCGTGCATTGCTTAGCCTTGCGTTGCCGTGCCTTAGCCTTGTTTCCCCTTGCCGTGCCTTGCCTTTTGTTACACTTGCCTTGCCTTGCTTTGCCTTTCCTTCCTTTCCTTCCGTTACTCTTTCCTTGCCTAGCCGTGCACTGAGTAGCCTTGCGTTGTCGTGCATTACCCTTGCCTCGCCTGACCGTGCCTTGCCTTGCGTTACCCTTTCCTTGCCTTGCCGTGCATTGCCTAGCCCTGCGTTGTCGTGCCTTAGCCTTGGTTCCCCTTACCGTGCCGTTCCTTCCGTTACCCTTGCCTTCCCCTGCTTTCCCTTGCCTTCCTTGCCTTCCGTTACTCTTTGCTTCCCTTTCGTGCATTGCCTAGCCTTGCGTTGTCGTGCCTTAGCCTTGCCTCGCCTGACCGTGCCTTGCCTTGCGTTACCCTTTCCTTGCCTTGCCGTGCATTGCCTAGCCGTGCGTTGTCGTGCATCAGCCTTGCCTTGCCTCAAGGTGCTTTGCCTTGCGTTACCTTTTCCTTGCCTTGCCGTGCATTGCCTAGCCGTGCGTTGCCGTGCCTTAGCCTTGCCTCCCCAAACCGTGCCTTGCCTTGCGTTACCCTTTCCTTGCCTGGCCCTGCATTGCCTAGCCCTGTGTTGTCGTGCCTTAGCGTTGTTTCCCCTTACCGTGCCGTTCCTTTCGTTACCCTTGCCTTCCCCTGCTTTCCTTTGCATTCCTTGCCTTCCGTTACTCTTTGCTTGCCTTCCGTGCATTGCCTAGCCTTGCGCTGTCTTGCATTAGCCTTGCCTTGCCTCAGAGTGCCTTGCCTTGCGTTACCTTTTCCTTGGTTGGCCGTGCATTGCCTAGCCGTGCGTTGTGGTGCCTTAGCCTTGTTTCACCTTGCCATAGCCTTGCTTGCTTTGCCTTGCTTTCCCTTGCCTTCCTTGCCTTCCGTTACTCTTTGCTTGCCTTCCGTGCATTGCCTAGCCTTGCGTTGTCGTGTCTTAGCCTTTTTTCACCTTGCCATAGCCTTGCTTGCGTTGCCTTGCTTTGCCTTGCCTTCCTTGCCTTCCGTTACTCTTTGCTTGCCTTCCGTGCATTGCCTAGCCTTGCGTTGTCGTGCATTAGCCTTGCCTCCCCAAACCGTGCCTTGCCTTGCGTTACCCTTTACTTGCCTTGCCCTGCATTGCCTAGCCCTGTGTTGTCGTGCCTTAGCCTTGTTTCCCCTTTTCGTGCCGTTCCTTCCGTTACCCTTGCCTTGCCTTGCTTTCCCTTGCTTTCCTTGCCTTCCGTTACTCTTTGCTTTCCTTCCGTGCATTGCCTAGCCTTGCGTTGTCGTGCATTAGCCTTGCCTTGCCTCACAGTGCCTTGACTTGCGTTACCTTTTCTTTGGCTGGCCGTGCATTGCCTAGCCGTGCGTTGTGGTGCCTTGGCCTTGTTTCACCTTGCCATAGCCTTGCTTGCTTTGCCTTGCTTTGCCTTGCCTCCCTTCCATTCCGTTACTCTTTGCTTGCCTTCCGTGCATTGCCTAGCCTTGCGTTGTCCTGCCTTAGCCTTTTTTCACCTTGCCATAGCCTTCTTGCGTTGCCTTGTTTGCCTTGCATTCCTTGCCTTCCGTTACTCTTTGCTTGCCTTCCGTGCATTGCCTAGCCTTGCGTTGTCGTGCCTTACCCTTGCCTCGCCTAACCGTGCCTTGCCTTGCGTTACCCTTTCCTTGCCTTGCCGTGCATTGCCTAGCCGTGCGTTGTCGTGCATTAGCCTCGCCTTGCCTTACCGTGCCTTGCCTTGCGTTACCCTTTCCTTCCCTGGCTTTCCATTGCTTAGCCTTCCGTTACCGTGCCTTAGCCTTGTTTCCCCTTGCCTTGCCGTGCCATTTGTTACACTTGCCTTGCCTTGCTTTGCCTTGCCTTCCTTTCCTTCCGTTACTCTTTCGTTGCCTAGCCGTGCACTGCGTAGCCTTGCGTTGTCGTGCATTACCCTTGCCTCGCCTGACCGTGCCTTGCCTTGCGTTACCCTTTCCTTGCCTTGCCGTGCATTGCCTAGCCCTGCGTTGCCGTGCCTTAACCTTGTTTCCCCTTGCCGTGCCGTTCCTTCCGTTACCCTTGCCTTGCCTTGCTTTCCCTTGCCTTCCTTGCTTCCGTTACTCTTTGCTTGCCTTCCGTGCATTGCCTAGCCTTGCGTTGTCGTGCATTAGCCTTGCCTCCCCAAACCGTGCCTTGCCTTGCGTTCCCTTTCCTTGCCTTGCCCTGCATTGCCTAGCCCTCTGTTGTCGTGCCTTAGCCTTGTTTCCCCTTACCGTGCCGTTCCTTTCGTTACCCTTGCCTTCCCCTGCTTTCCTTTGCATTCCTTGCCTTCCGTTACTCTTTGCTTGCCTTCCGTGCATTGCCTAGCGTTGCGTTGTCGTTCCTTAGCCTTCCTTCCCCTTGCCGTGCCGTGCCTGTTGTTACACTTGCCTTGCCATTCTTTGCCTTGCCTTCCTTTCCTTCCGTTACTCTTTCCTTCCCTAGCCGTGCACTGCCTAGCCTTGCGATGTCGTGCATTAGCTTTGCCTCGCCTGACCGTGCCTTGCCTTGCGTTACCCTTTCCTTGCCTTGCCGTGCATTGCCTAGCCGAGCGTTGTCGTGCATCAGCCTTGCCTTGCCTCAAGGTGCTTTGCCTTGCGTTACCTTTTCCTTGCCTTGCCGTGCATTGCCTAGCCGTGCGTTGCCGTGCCTTAGCCTTGTTTCCCCTTGCCGTGCCGTTCATTCCGTTACCCTTGCCTTGCCTTGCTTTCCCTTGCCTTCCTTGGTTTCCGTTACTCTTTGCTTGCCTTCCGTGCATTGCCTAGCCTTGCGCTGTCGTGCATTAGCCTTGCCTTGCCTCAGAGTGCCTTGCCTTGCGTTACCTTTCCCTTGGCTGGCCGTGCATGGTCTAGCCGTGCGTTGTGGTGCCTTAGCCTTGTTTCACCTTGCCATAGCCTTGCTTGCTTTGCCTTGCTTTGCCTTGCATTCCTTGCCTTCCGTTACTCTTTGCTTGCCTTCCGTGCATTGCCAAGCCTTGCGTTGTCGTGCCTTAGCCTTGCCTCGCCTAACCGTGCCTTGCCTTGCGTTACCCTTTCCTTGCCTTGCCGTGCATTGCCTAGCCATGCGTTGTCGTGCATTAGCCTCGCCTTGCCTTACCGTGCCTTGCCTTGCGTTACCCTTTCCTTGCCTGGCCGTGCATTGCTTAGCCTTGCGTTGCCGTGCCTTAGCCTTGTTTCCCCTTGCCGTGCCGTGCCTTTTGTTACACTTGCCTTGCCTTGCTTTGCCTTTCCTTCCTTTCCTTCCGTTACTCTTTCCTTGCCTAGCCGTGCACTGAGTAGCCTTGCGTTGTCGTGCATTACCCTTGCCTCGCCTGACCGTGCCTTGCCTTGCGTTACCCTTTCCTTGCCTTGCCGTGCATTGCCTAGCCCTGCGTTGTCGTGCCTTAGCCTTGGTTCCCCTTACCGTGCCGTTCCTTCCGTTACCCTTGCCTTCCCCTGCTTTCCCTTGCCTTCCTTGCCTTCCGTTACTCTTTGCTTCCCTTTCGTGCATTGCCTAGCCTTGCGTTGTCGTGCCTTAGCCTTGCCTCGCCTGACCGTGCCTTGCCTTGCGTTACCCTTTCCGTGCCTTGCCGTGCATTGCCTAGCCGTGCGTTGTCGTGCATCAGCCTTGCCTTGCCTCAAGGTGCTTTGCCTTGCGTTACCTTTTCCTTGCCTTGCCGTGCATTGCCTAGCCGTGCGTTGCCGTGCCTTAGCCTTGTTTCCCCTTGCCGTGCCGTTCCTTCCGTTACCCTTGCCTTGCCTTGCTTTCCCTAGCCTTCCTTGCCTTCCGTTACTCTTTGCTTGCCTTCCGTGCATTGCCTAGCCTTGCGTTGTCGTGCATTAGCCTTGCCTCCCCAAACCGTGCCTTGCCTTGCGTTACCCTTTCCTTGCCTTGCCCTGCATTGCCTAGCCCTGTGTTGTCGTGCCTTAGCGTTGTTTCCCCTTACCGTGCCGTTCCTTTCGTTACCCTTGCCTTCCCCTGCTTTCCTTTGCATTCCTTGCTTCCGTTACTCTTTGCTTGCCTTCCGTGCATTGCCTAGACTTGCGCTGTCGTGCATTAGCCTTGCCTTGCCTCAGTGTGCCTTGCCTTGCGTTACCTTTTCCTTGGCTGGCCGTGCATTGCCTAGCCGTGCGTTGTGGTGCCTTAGCCTTGTTTCACCTTGCCATAGCCTTGCTTGCTTTGCCTTGCTTTCCCTTGCCTTCCTTGCCTTCCGTTACTCTTTGCTTGCCTTCCGTGCATTGCCTAGCCTTGCGTTGCCGTGTCTTAGCCTTTTTTCACCTTGCCATAGCCTTGCTTGCGTTGCCTTGCTTTGCCTTGCCTTCCTTGCCTTCCGTTACTCTTTGCTTCCCTTCCGTGCATTGCCTAGCCTTGCGTGGTCGTGCCTTAGCCTTTTTTCACCTTGCCATAGCCTTGCTTGCGTTGCCTTGCTTTGCCTTGCATTCCTTGCCTTCCGTTACTCTTTGCTTGCCTTCCGTGCATTGCCTAGCCTTGCGTTGTCGTGCATTAGCCTTGCCTCCCCAAACCGTGCCTTGCTTTGCGTTACCCTTTACTTGCCTTGCCCTGCATTGCCTAGCCCTGTGTTGTCGTGCCTTAGCCTTGTTTCCCCTTTTCGTGCCGTTCCTTCCGTTACCCTTGCCTTGCCTTGCTTTCCCTTGCTTTCCTTGCCTTCCGTTACTCTTTGCTTTCCTTCCGTGCATTGCCTAGCCTTGCGTTGTCGTGCCTTAGCCTTGCCTCGCCTGACAGTGCCATGCCTTGCGTTACCCTTTCCTTGCCTTGTCGTGCATTAGCCTTGCCTTGCCTGATCGTGCCTTGCCTGGCGTTACCCTTTCCTTGCCTTGCCGTGCATTGCCTAGCCGTGCGTTTTCGTGCCTTAGCCTTGTTTTCCCTTGCCGTGCCGTTCCTTCCGTTACCCTTGCCTTGCCTTGCTTTCCCTTGCCTTCCTTGGTTTCCGTTACACTTTGCTTGCCTTCCGTGCATTGCCTAGCCTTGCGCTGTCGTGCATTAGCCTTGCCTTGCCTCACAGTGCCTTGACTTGCGTTACCTTTTCTTTGGCTGGCCGTGCAATGCCTAGCCGTGCGTTGTGGTGCCTTGGCCTTGTTTCACCTTGCCATAGCCTTGCTTGCTTTGCCTTGCTTTGCCTTGCCTCCCTTGCATTCCGTTACTCTTTGCTTGCCTTCCGTGCATTTCCTAGCCTTGCGTTGTCCTGCCTTAGCCTTTTTTCACCTTGCCATAGCCTTGCTTGCGTTGCCTTGTTTGCCTTGCATTCCTTGCCTTCCGTTACTCTTTCCTTGCCTTCCGTGCATTGCCTAGCCTTGCGTTGTCGTGCCTTACCCTTGCCTCGCCTAACCGTGCCTTGCCTTGCGTTACCCTTTCCTTGCCTTGCCGTGCATTGCCTAGCCGTGCGTTGTCGTGCATTAGCCTCGCCTTGCCTTACCGTGCCTTGCCTTGCGTTACCCTTTCCTTGCCTGGCCGTGCACTGCTTAGCCTTGCGTTGCCGTGCCTTAGCCTTGTTTCTCCTTGCCGTGCCGTGCCTTTTGTTACACTTGCCTTGCCTTGCTTTGCCTTTCCTTCCTTTCCTTCCGTTACACTTTCCTTGCCTAGCCGTGCACTGCGTAGCCTTGCGTTGTTGTGCATTACCCTTGCCTCGCCTGACCGTGCCTTGCCTTGCGTTACCCTTTCCTTGCCTTGCCGTGCATTGCCTAGCCGTGCGTTGCCGTGCCTTAGCATTGTTTCCCCTTGCCGTGCCGTTCCTTCCGTTACCCTTGCCTTGCCTTGCTTTCCCTTGCCTTCCTTGGTTTCCGTTACTATTTGCTTGCCTTCCGTGCATTGCGTAGCCTTGCGCTGTCGTGCATTAGCCTTGCCTTGCCTCAGAGTGCCTTGCCTTGCGTTACCTTTTCCTTGGCTGGCCGTGCATTGCTTAGCCTTGCGTTGCCGTGCCTTAGCCTTGTTTCACCTTGCCAAAGCCTTGCTTGCTTTGCCTTGCATTCCTTGCCTTCCGTTACTCTTTGCTTGCCTTCCGTGCATTCCCTAGCCTTGCGTTGTCGTTCCTTAGCTTTGCCTCGCCTGACAGTGCCTTGCCTTGCGTTACCCTTTCCTTGCCTGGCCGTGCATTGCTTAGCCTTGCGTTGCCGTGCCTTAGCCTTGTTTCCCCTTGCCGTGCCGTGCCTTTTGTTACACTTGCCTTGCCTTGCTTTGCCTTGCCTTCCTTTCCTTCCGTTACTCTTTCCTTGCCTAGCCGTGCACTGCGTAGCCTTGCGTTGTCGTGCATTACCCTTGCCTCGCCTGACCGTGCCTTGCCTTGCGTTACCCTTTCCTTGCCTTGCCGTGCATTGCCTAGCCCTGCGTTGTCGTGCCTTAGCCTTGTTTCCCCTTACCGTGCCGTTCCTTCCGTTACCCTTGCCTTCCCCTGCTTTCCCTTGCCTTCCTTGCCTTCCGTTACTCTTTGCTTGCCTTCCGTGCATTGCCTAGCCTTGCGTTGTCGTGCCTTAGCCTTGTTTCCCCTTGCCGTGCCGTGCCTGTTGTTACACTTGCCTTGCCATTCTTTTCCTTGCCTTCCTTTCCTTCCATTACTCTTTCCTTGCCTAGCCGTGCACTGCCTAGCCTTGCGATGTCGTGCATTAGCTTTGCCTCGCCTGACAGTGCCTTGCCTTGCGTTACCCTTTCCTTGCCTTGCCGTGCATTGCCTAGCCCTGCGTTGCCGTGCCTTAGCCTTGTTTCCCCTTGCCGAGCCGTTCCTTCCGTTACCCTTGCCTTGCCTTGGTTTCCCTTGCCTTCCTTGCCTTCCGTTACTCTTTGCTTGCCTTCCGTGCATTGCCTACCCTTGCGTTGTCGTGCATTAGCCTTCCCTCGCCTGACCGTGCCTTGCCTTGCGTTACCCTTTCCTTGCCTTGCTGTGCACTGCCTAGCCTTGCCTTGTCGGGCATTAGCCTTGCCTCGCCTGACCGTGCCTTGCCTTGCGTTACCCTTTCCTTGCCTTGCCGTGCATTGCCTAGCCGTCCGTTGTCGTGCCTTAGCCTTGTTTCCCCTTGCCGTGCCGTTCCTTCCGTTACCCTTGCCTTGCCTTCCTTTCCCTTGCCTTCCTTGGTTTCCGTTACTCTTTACTTGCCTTCCGTGCATTGCCTAGCCTTGCGCTGTCGTGCATTAGCCTTGCCTTGCCTCACAGTGCCTTGCCTTGCGTTACCTTTTCCTTGGCTGCCGTGCATTGCCTAGCCGTGCGTTGTGGTGCCTTAGCCTTGTTTCACCTTGCCATAGCCTTGCTTGCTTTGCCTTGCTTTGCCTTGCCTTCCTTCCATTCCGTTACTCTTTGCTTGCCTTCCGTGCATTGCCTAGCCTTGCGTTGTCGTGCCTTAGCCTTTTTTCACCTTGCCATAGCCTTGCTTGCGTTGCCTTGCTTTGCCTTGCCTTCCTTGCCTTCCGTTTCTCTTTGCTTGCCTTCCGTGCATTGCCTAGCCTTGCGTTGTCGTGCCTTAGCCTTGCCTCGCCTGACCGTGCCTTGCCTTGCGTTACCCTTTCCTTCCCTTGCCGTGCATTGCCTAGCCGTGCGTTGTCGTGCATTAGCCTCGCCTTGCCTTACCGTGCCTTGCCTTGCGTTACGCTTTCCTTGCCTGGCCGTGCATTGCTTAGCCTTGCGTTGCCGTGCCTTAGCCTTGTTTCCCCTTGCCGTGCCGTGCCTTTTGTTACACTTGCCTTGCCTTGCTTTGCCTTTCCTTCCTTTCCTTCCGTTACTCTTTCCTTGCCTAGCCGTGCACTGCGTAGCCTTGCGTTGTCGTGCATTACCCTTCCCTCGCCTGACCGTGCCTTGCATTGCGTTACCCTTTCCTTGCCTTGCCGTGCATTGCCTAGCCCTGCGTTGTCGTGCCTTAGCCTTGTTTCCCCTTACCGTGCCGTTCCTTCCGTTACCCTTGCCTTCCCCTGCTTTCCCTTGCCTTCCTTGCCTTCCGTTACTCTTTGCTTCCCTTTCGTGCATTGCCTAGCCTTGCGTTGTCGAGCCTTAGCCTTCCCTCGCCTGACCGTGCCTTGCCTTGCGTTACCCTTTCCTTGCCTTGCCGTGCATTGCCTAGCCGAGCGTTGTCGTGCATCAGCCTTGCCTTGCCTCAAGGTGCTTTGCCTTGCGTTACCTTTTCCTTGCCTTGCCGTGCATTGCCTAGCCGTGCGTTGCCGTGCCTTAGCCTTGTTTCCCCTTGCCGTGCCGTTCATTCCGTTACCCTCACCTTGCCTTGCTTTCCCTTGCCTTCCTTGGTTTCCGTTACTCTTTGCTTGCCTTCCGTGCATTGCCTAGCCTTGCGCTGTCGTGCATTAGCCTTGCCTTGCTTCAGAGTGCCTTGCCTTGCGTTACCTTTCCCTTGGCTGGCCGTGCATTGTCTAGCCGTGCGTTGTGGTGCCTTAGCCTTGTTTCACCTTGCCATAGACTTGCTTGCTTTGCCTTGCTTTGCCTTGCATTCCTTGCCTTCCGTTACTCTTTGCTTGCCTTCCATGCATTGCCAAGCCTTGCGTTGTCGTGCCTTAGCCTTGCCTCGCCTAACCGTGCCTTGCCTTGCGTTACCCTTTCCTTGCCTTGCCGTGCATTGCCTAGCCGTGCGTTGTCGTGCATTAGCCTCGCCTTGCCTTACCGTGCCTTGCCTTGCGTTACCCTTTCCTTGCCTGGCCGTGCATTGCTTAGCCTTGCGTTGCCGTGCCTTAGCCTTGTTTCCCCTTGCCGTGCCGTGCCTTTTGTTACACTTGCCTTGCCTTGCTTTGCCTTTCCTTCCTTTCCTTCCGTTACTCTTTCCTTGCCTAGCCGTGCACTGAGTAGCCTTGCGTTGTCGTGCATTACCCTTGCCTCGCCTGACCGTGCCTTGCCTTGCGTTACCCTTTCCTTGCCTTGCCGTGCATTGCCTAGCCCTGCGTTGTCGTGCCTTAGCCTTGGTTCCCCTTACCGTGCCGTTCCTTCCGTTACCCTTGCCTTCCCATGCTTTCCCTTGCCTTCCTTGCCTTCCGTTACTCTTTGCTTCCCTTTCGTGCATTGCCTAGCCTTGCGTTGTCGTGCCTTAGCCTTGCCTCGCCTGACCGTGCCTTGCCTTGCGTTACCCTTTCCTTGCCTTGCCGTGCATTGCCTAGCCGTGCGTTGTCGTGCATCAGCCTTGCCTTGCCTCAAGGTGCTTTGCCTTGCGTTACCTTTTCCTTGCCTTGCCGTGCATTGCCTAGCCGTGCGTTGCCGTGCCTTAGCCTTGCCTCCCCAAACCGTGCCTTGCCTTGCGTTACCCTTTCCTTGCCTGGCCCTGCATTGCCTAGCCCTGTGTTGTCGTGCCTTAGCGTTGTTTCCCCTTACCGTGCCGTTCCTTTCGCTACCCTTGCCTTCCCCTGCTTTCCTTTGCATTCCTTGCCTTCCGTTACTCTTTGCTTGCCTTCCGTGCATTGCCTAGCCTTGCGCTGTCGTGCATTAGCCTTGCCTTGCCTCAGAGTGCCTTGCCTTGCGTTACCTTTTCCTTGGTTGGCCGTGCATTGCCTAGCCGTGCGTTGTGGTGCCTTAGCCTTGTTTCACCTTGCCATAGCCTTGCTTGCTTTGCCTTGCTATCCCTTGCCTTCCTTGCCTTCCGTTACTCTTTGCTTGCCTTCCGTGCATTGCCTAGCCTTGCGTTGTCGTGTCTTAGCCTTTTTTCACCTTGCCATAGCCTTGCTTGCGTTGCCTTGCTTTGCCTTGCCTTCCTTGCCTTCCGTTACTCTTTGCTTGCCTTCCGTGCATTGCCTAGCCTTGCGTTGTCGTGCATTAGCCTTGCCTCCCCAAACCGTGCCTTGCCTTGCGTTACCCTTTACTTGCCTTGCCCTGCATTGCCTAGCCCTGTGTTGTCGTGCCTTAGCCTTGTTTCCCCTTTTCGTGCCGTTCCTTCCGTTACCCTTGCCTTGCCTTGCTTTCCCTTTCTTTCCTTGCCTTCCGTTACTCTTTGCTTTCCTTCCGTGCATTGCCTAGCCTTGCGTTGTCGTGCATTAGCCTTGCCTTGCCTCACAGTGCCTTGACTTGCGTTACCTTTTCTTTGGCTGGCCGTGCATTGCCTAGCCGTGCGTTGTGGTGCCTTGGCCTTGTTTCACCTTGCCATAGCCTTGCTTGCTTTGCCTTGCTTTGCCTTGCCTCCCTTCCATTCCGTTACTCTTTGCTTGCCTTCCGTGCATTGCCTAGCCTTGCGTTGTCCTGCCTTAGCCTTTTTTCACCTTGCCATAGCCTTCTTGCGTTGCCTTGTTTGCCTTGCATTCCTTGCCTTCCGTTACTCTTTGCTTGCCTTCCGTGCATTGCCTAGCCTTGCGTTTTCGTGCCTTACCCTTGCCTCGCCTAACCGTGCCTTGCCTTGCGTTACCCTTTCCTTGCCTTGCCGTGCATTGCCTAGCCGTGCGTTGTCGTGCATTAGCCTCGCCTTGCCTTACCGTGCCTTGCCTTGCGTTACCCTTTCCTTCCCTGGCTTTCCATTGCTTAGCCTTCCGTTACCGTGCCTTAGCCTTGTTTCCCCTTGCCTTGCCGTGCCATTTGTTACACTTGCCTTGCCTTGCTTTGCCTTGCCTTCCTTTCCTTCCGTTACTCTTTCGTTGCCTAGCCGTGCACTGCGTAGCCTTGCGTTGTCGTGCATTACCCTTGCCTCGCCTGACCGTGCCTTGCCTTGCGTTACCCTTTCCTTGCCTTACCGTGCATTGCCTAGCCTTGCGTTGCCGTGCCTTACCCTTGTTTCCCCTTGCCGTGCCGTTCCTTCCGTTACCCTTGCCTTGCCTTGCTTTCCCTTGCCTTCCTTGCTTCCGTTACTCTTTGCTTGCCTTCCGTGCATTGCCTAGCCTTGCGTTGTCGTGCATTAGCCTTGCCTCCCCAAACCGTGCCTTGCCTTGCGTTCCCTTTCCTTGCCTTGCCCTGCATTGCCTAGCCCTCTGTTGTCGTGCCTTAGCCTTGTTTCCCCTTACCGTGCCGTTCCTTTCGTTACCCTTGCCTTCCCCTGCTTTCCTTTGCATTCCTTGCCTTCCGTTACTCTTTGTTGCCTTCCGTGCATTGCCTAGCGTTGCGTTGTCGTTCCTTAGCCTTCCTTCCCCTTGCCGTGCCGTGCCTGTTGTTACACTTGCCTTGCCATTCTTTGCCTTGCCTTCCTTTCCTTCCGTTACTCTTTCCTTCCCTAGCCGTGCACTGCCTAGCCTTGCGATGTCGTGCATTAGCTTTGCCTCGCCTGACCGTGCCTTGCCTGGCGTTACCCTTTCCTTGCCTTGCCGTGCATTGCCTAGCCGAGCGTTGTCGTGCATCAGCCTTGCCTTGCCTCAAGGTGCTTTGCCTTGCGTTACCTTTTCCTTGCCTTGCCGTGCATTGCCTAGCCGTGCGTTGCCGTGCCTTAGCCTTGTTTCCCCTTGCCGTGCCGTTCATTCCGTTACCCTTGCCTTGCCTTGCTTTCCCTTGCCTTCCTTGGTTTCCGTTACTCTTTGCTTGCCTTCCGTGCATTGCCTAGCCTTGCGCTGTCGTGCATTAGCCTTGCCTTGCCTCAGAGTGCCTTGCCTTGCGTTACCTTTCCCTTGGCTGGCCGTGCATGGTCTAGCCGTGCGTTGTGGTGCCTTAGCCTTGTTTCACCTTGCCATAGCCTTGCTTGCTTTGCCTTGCTTTGCCTTGCATTCCTTGCCTTCCGTTACTCTTTGCTTGCCTTCCGTGCATTGCCAAGCCTTGCCTTGTCGTGCCTTAGCCTTGCCTCGCCTAACCGTGCCTTGCCTTGCGTTACCCTTTCCTTGCCTTGCCGTGCATTGCCTAGCCATGCGTTGTCGTGCATTAGCCTCGCCTTGCCTTACCGTGCCTTGCCTTGCGTTACCCTTTCCTTGCCTGGCCGTGCATTGCTTAGCCTTGCGTTGCCGTGCCTTAGCCTTGTTTCCCCTTGCCGTGCCGTGCCTTTTGTTACACTTGCCTTGCCTTGCTTTGCCTTTCCTTCCTTTCCTTCCGTTACTCTTTCCTTGCCTAGCCGTGCACTGAGTAGCCTTGCGTTGTCGTGCATTACCCTTGCCTCGCCTGACCGTGCCTTGCCTTGCGTTACCCTTTCCTTGCCTTGCCGTGCATTGCCTAGCCCTGCGTTGTCGTGCCTTAGCCTTGGTTCCCCTTACCGTGCCGTTCCTTCCGTTACCCTTGCCTTCCCCTGCTTTCCCTTGCCTTCCTTACCTTCCGTTACTCTTTGCTTCCCTTTCGTGCATTGCCTAGCCTTGCGTTGTCGTGCCTTAGCCTTGCCTCGCCTGACCGTGCCTTGCCTTGCGTTACCCTTTCCGTGCCTTGCCGTGCATTCCCAAGCCGTGCGTTGTCGTGCATCAGCCTTGCCTTGCCTCAAGGTGCTTTGCCTTGCGTTACCTTTTCCTTGCCTTGCCGTGCATTGCCTAGCCGTGCGTTGCCGTGCCTTAGCCTTGTTTCCCCTTGCCGTGCCGTTCCTTCCGTTACCCTTGCCTTGCCTTGCTTTCCCTAGCCTTCCTTGCCTTCCGTTACTCTTTGCTTGCCTTCCGTGCATTGCCTAGCCTTGCGTTGTCGTGCATTAGCCTTGCCTCCCCAAACCGTGCCTTGCCTTGCGTTACCCTTTCCTTGCCTTGCCCTGCATTGCCTAGCCCTGTGTTGTCGTGCCTTAGCGTTGTTTCCCCTTACCGTGCCGTTCCTTTCGTTACCCTTGCCTTCCCCTGCTTTCCTTTGCATTCCTTGCCTTCCGTTACTCTTTGCTTGCCTTCCGTGCATTGCCTAGCCTTGCGCTGTCGTGCATTAGCCTTGCCTTGCCTCAGAGTGCCTTGCCTTGCGTTACCTTTTCCTTGGTTGGCCGTGCATTGCCTAGCCGTGCGTTGTGGTGCCTTAGCCTTGTTTCACCTTGCCATAGCCTTGCTTGCTTTGCCTTGCTTTCCCTTGCCTTCCTTGCCTTCCGTTACTCTTTGCTTGCCTTCCGTGCATTGCCTAGCCTTGCGTTGTCGTGTCTTAGCCTTTTTTCACCTTGACATAGCCTTGCTTGCGTTGCCTTGCTTTGCCTTGCCTTCCTTGCCTTCCGTTACTCTTTGCTTCCCTTCCGTGCATTGCCTAGCCTTGCGTGGTCGTGCCTTAGCCTTTTTTCACCTTGCCATAGCCTTGCTTGCGTTGCCTTGCTTTGCCTTGCATTCCTTGCCTTCCGTTACTCTTTGCTTGCCTTCCGTGCATTGCCTAGCCTTGCGTTGTCGTGCATTAGCCTTGCCTCCCCAAACCGTGCCTTGCTTTGCGTTACCCTTTACTTGCCTTGCCCTGCATTGCCTAGCCCTGTGTTGTCGTGCCTTAGCCTTGTTTCCCCTTTTCGTGCCGTTCCTTCCGTCACCCTTGCCTTGCCTTGCTTTCCCTTGCTTTCCTTGCCTTCCGTTACTCTTTGCTTTCCTTCCGTGCATTGCCTAGCCTTGCGTTGTCGTGCCTTAGCCTTGCCTCGCCTGACAGTGCCATGCCTTGCGTTACCCTTTCCTTGCCTTGCCGTGCATTAGCCTTGCCTTGCCTGACCGTGCCTTGCCTGGCGTTACCCTTTCCTTGCCTTGCCGTGCATTGCCTAGCCGTGCGTTTTCGTGCCTTAGCCTTGTTTTCCCTTGCCGTGCCGTTCCTTCCGTTACCCTTGCCTTGCCTTGGTTTCCCTTGCCTTCCTTGCCTTCCGTTACTCTTTGTTTGTCTTCCGTGCATTGCCTAGCCTTGCGCTATCGTGCATTACCCTTGCCTTGCCTCACAGTGCCTTGACTTGCGTTACCTTTTCTTTGGCTGGCCGTGCATTGCCTAGCCGTGCGTTGTGGTGCCTTGGCCTTGTTTCACCTTGCCATAGCCTTGCTTGCTTTGCCTTGCTTTGCCTTGCCTCCCTTCCATTCCTTTACTCTTTGCTTGCCTTCCGTGCATTGCCTAGCCTTGCGATGTCCTGCCTTAGCCTTTTTTCACCTTGCCATAGCCTTGCTTGCGTTGCCTTGTTTGCCTTGCATTCCTTGCCTTCCGTTACTCTTTGCTTGCCTTCCGTGCATTGCCTAGCCTTGCGTTGTCTTGCCTTACCCTTGCCTCCCCTGGCCGTGCCTTGCCTTGCGTTACCCTTTCCTTGCCTTGCCGTGCATTGCCTAGCCGTGCGTTGTCGTGCATTAGCCTCGCCTTGCCTTACCGTGCCTTGCCTTGCGTTACCCTTTCCTTGCCTGGCCGTGCATTGCCTAGCCGTGCGTTGCCGTGCCTTAGCCTTGTTTCCCCTTGCCGTGCCGTGCCTTTTGTTACACTTGCCTTGCCTTGCTTTGCCTTTCCTTCCTTTCCTTCCGTTACTCTTTCCTTGCCTTGCCGTGCATTGCGTAGCCTTGCGTTGTCGTGCATTAGCCTTGCCTCGCCTGACCGTGCCTTGCCTTGCGTTACCCTTTCCTTGCCTTGCCGTGCATTGCCTAGCCGTGCGTTGTCGTGCCTTAGCCTTGTTTCCCCTTGCCGTGCCGTTCCTTCCGTTACCCTTGCCTTGCCTTGCTTTCCCTTGCCTTCCTTGCCTTCCGTTACTCTTTGCTTGCCTTCCGTGCATTGCCTAGCCTTGCGTTGGCGTGCCTTAGCCTTGCCTCGCCTGACCGTGCCTTGCCTTGCGTTACCCTTTCCTTGCCTTGCCGTGCATTGCCTAGCCGTGCGTTGTCGTGCATTAGCCTTGCCTTGCCTCACCGTGCCTTGCCTTGCGTTACCCTTTCCTTGCCTTGCCGTGCATTGCCTAGCCGTGCGTTGCCGTGCCTTAGCATTGTTTCCCCTTGCCGTGCCGTTCCTTCCGTTACCCTTGCCTTGCCTTGCTTTCCCTTGCCTTCCTTGCCTTCCGTTACTCTTTGCTTGCCTTCCGTGCATTGCCTAGCCTTGCGTTGTCGTGCATTAGCCTTGCCTCCCCAAACCGTGCCTTGCTTTGCGTTACCCTTTCCTTGCCTTGCCCTGCATTGCCTAGCCCTCTGTTGTCGTGCCTTAGCCTTGTTTCCCCTTACCGTGCCGTTCCTTTCGTTACCCTTGCCTTCCCCTGCTTTCCTTTGCATTCCTTGCCTTCCGTTACTCTTTGCTTGCCTTCCGTGCATTGCCTAGCCTTGCGTTGTCGTGCCTTAGCCTTGTTTCCCCTTGCCGTGCCGTGCCTGTTGTTGCACTTGCCTTGCCATGCTTTGCCTTGCCTTCCTTTCCTTCCGTTACTCTTTCCTTCCCTTGCCGTGCACTGCCTAGCCTTGCGATGTCGTGCATTAGCTTTGCCTCGCCTGACAGTGCCTTGCCTTGCGTTACCCTTTCCTTGCCTTGCCGTGCATTGCCTAGCCCTGCGTTGCCGTGCCTTAGCCTTGTTTCCCCTTGCCGAGCCGTTCCTTCCGTTACCCTTGCCTTGCCTTGGTTTCCCTTGCCTTCCTTGCCTTCCGTTACTCTTTGTTTGCCTTCCGTGCATTGCCTAGCCTTGCGTTGTCGTGCATTAGCCTTGCCTCCCCAAAACGTGCCTTGCCTTGCGTTACCCTTTCCTTGCCTTGCCCTGCATTGCTTAGCCCTGTGTTGTCGTGCCTTAGCGTTGTTTCCCCTTACCGTGCCGTTCCTTTCGTTACCCTTGCCTTCCCCTGCTTTCCTTTGCATTCCTTGCCTTCCGTTACTCTTTGCTTGCCTTCCGTGCATTGCCTAGCCTTGCGCTGTCGTGCATTAGCCTTGCCTTGCCTCAGTGTGCCTTGCCTTGCGTTACCTTTTCCTTGGCTGGCCGTGCATTGCCTAGCCGTGCGTTGTGGTGCCTTAGCCTTGTTTCACCTTGCCATAGCCTTGCTTGCTTTGCCTTGCTTTCCCTTGCCTTCCTTGCCTTCCGTTACTCTTTGCTTGCCTTCCGTGCATTGCCTAGCCTTGCGTTGTCGTGTCTTAGCCTTTTTTCACCTTGCCATAGCCTTGCTTGCGTTGCCTTGCTTTGCCTTGCCTTCCTTGCCTTCCTTGCCTTCCGTTACTCTTTGCTTGCCTTCCGTGCATTGCCTAGCCTTGCGTTGTCGTGCCTTAGCCTTATCTCGCCTGACCTTGCCTTCCTTTTCTTTAAGCTTTCCTTGGATTGTCGTGCATTGTCTAGCCTTGCGTTTTCGTGCATTAGCCTTGCCTAGGCTCACCGTGCCTTGCCTTGCGTTACCCTTTCCTTGCCTTGCCGTGCATTGCCTAGCCGTGCGTTGTCGTACCTTAGCCTTGTTTCCCCTTGCCGTGGCGTGCCTTTTGTTACACTTGCCTTTCCTGGCTTTGACTTGCCTTCCTTTCCTTCCGTTACTGTTTCCTTGCCTTGCCGTGCATTGCCTAGCCCTGCGTTGCCGTGCCTTAGCCTTGATACCCCTTGCCGTGCCGTTCCTTCCGTTACCCTTGCCTTCCCTTGCTTTCCCTTGCCTTCCTTGCGTTCCGTTACTCTTTGCTTGCTTTCCGTGCATTGCCTAGCCTTGCGTTGTCATGCCTTAGCCTTGCATCGCCTGACCGTGCTTTCCCATGCGTTACCCTTTCCTTGCCTTGCCGTGCATTGCCTAGCCCTGCGTTGCCGTGCCTTAGCCTTGTTACCCCTTGCAGTGCCGTTCCTTCCGTTACCCTTGCCTTCCCTTGCTTTCCCTTGCCTTCCTTGCGTTCCGTTACTCTTTGCTTGCCTTCCGTGCATTGCCTAGCCTTGTGTTGTCGTGCCTTAGCGTTGCCTCGCCTGACCGTGCTTTCAAATGCGTTACCCTTTCCTTGCCTTGCCGTTCATTGCCTAGCGTTCGGTGTCGTGCCTTAGACTTGTTTCCCCTTGCCGTGCCGTTCCTTCCGTTACCCTGGCCTTTCCTTCCTTTTCCTTGCATTGCTTACCTTCCGTTAGTCTTTGCTTGCCTTCCCTGAATTTCCTAGCCTTGCCTTGTCGTGCCTTAGCCTTATCTCGCCTGCCCTTGCCTTCCTTTGCTTTAAGTTTCCTTGCATTGTCGTGCATCGCCTAGCCTTGCGTTTTCGTGCATTAGCCTTGCCTAGCCTCACCGTGCCTTTCCTTGCGTTAACTTTTGCTTGCCTTGCCGTGCATTGCCTAGCCGTGCGTTGTCGTGCCTTAGCCTTGTTTCCCCTTGCCTTTCCGTTCTTTCCGTTACACTTGCCTTTCTTTGCTTTCCCTTGCCTTCCTTACCTTCCGGTACTCTTTGCTTGCCTTCCGTGCATTGCCTAGCCTTGCTTTGTCGTGCCTTAGCCTTATCTCGCCTGACCGTGCCTTCCTTTGCTTTAAGCTTTCCTTGCATTGTCGTGCATTGCCTAGCCTTGCGTTGTCGTGCATTAGCCTTAACTAGCCTCACCGTGCCTTGCCTTGCGTTACCCTTTCCTTCCCTTACCATGCATTGCCTAGCCGTGCGTTGTCGTGCCGTAGCCTTGATTCCCCTTGCCGTGGCGTGCCTTTTGTTACACTTGCCTTGCCTGGCTTTGCCTTGCCTTCTTTCCTTCCGTTACTCTTTCCTTGCCTTGCCGTGCATTGCCTAGCCTTGCATTGTCGTGCCTTATCCTTGCCTCACCTGACCGTGCCTTCCCCTGCGTTACCCTTTCCTTGCCTTGCCGTGCATTGCCTAGCCCTGCGTTGTCGTGCCTTAGCCTTCTTACCCCTTGCCGTGCCGTTCCTTCCGTTACCCTTGCCTTCCCTTGCTTTCCCTTGCCTTCCTTGCGTTCCGTTACTCTTTGCTTGCTTTCCGTGCATTGCCTAGCCTTGCGTTGTCATGCCTTAGCCTTGCCTCGCCTTACCGTGCTTTCCCATGCGTTACCCTTTCCTTGCCTTGCCGTGCATTGCCTAGCGTGCGTTGTCGTCCCTTAGCCTTGTTTCCCCTTGCCGTGCCGTTCCTTCCGTTACACTTGCCTTTCCTTGCTTTCCCTTGCCTTCCTTACCTTCCGTTACTCTTTGCTTGCCTTCCGTGCATTGCCTAGCCTTGCGTTGTCGTGCCTTAGCGTTGCCTCGCCTGACCGTGCTTTCAAATGCGTTACCCTTTCCTTGTCTTGCCGTTCATTGCCTAGCGTTCGGTGTCGTGCCTTAGAGTTGTTTCCCCTTTGCTTGCCGTTCCTTCCGTTACCCTGGCCTTTCCTTCCTTTTCCTTGCCTTGCTTACCTTCCGTTACTCTTTGCTTGCCTTGCCTGAATTTCCTAGCCTTGCGTTATCGTGCCTTAGCCTTATCTCGCCTGACCTTGCCTTCCTTTGCTTTAAGCTTTCCTTGCATTGTCGTGCATCGCCCAGCCTTGCGTTTTCGTGCATTAGCCTTGCCTAGCCTCACCGTGCATTTCCTTGCGTTACCCTTTCCTTGCCTTGCCGTCCATTGCCTAGCCCTGCGTTGTCGTGCCTTAGCCTTGTTTCCCCTTGCCGTGCCGTTCCTTCCGTTACACTTGCCTTTCTTTGCTTTCCCTTTCCTTCCTTACGTTCCGTTACTCTTTGCTTGCCTTCCGTGAATTGCCTAGCCTTGGGTTGTCGTGCCTTAGCCTTGCCTCGCCTGACCGTGCTTTCCCATGCGTTACCCTTTCCTTGCCTTGCCGTGCATTGCCTAGCGTGCGTTGTCGTGCCTTAGCCTTGTTTCCCCTTGCCGTGCCGTTCCTTCCGTTACCATTGCCTTTCCTTGCTTTCCCTTTCCTTCCTTGCATTCCGTTACTCCTTGCTTGCTTTCCGTGCATTGCCTAGCCTTGCGTTGGCTTTCCTTAGCCTTGCCTCGCCTGACCGTGCTTTCCCATGCGTTACCCTTTCCTTGCCTTGCCGTGCATTGCCTAGCGTGCGTTGTCGTGCCTTAGCCTTGTTTCCCCTTGCCGTGCCGTTCCTTCCGTTACACTTGCCTTTCTTTGCTTTCCCTTGCCTTCCTTGCATTCCGTTACTCCTTGCTTGCTTTCCGTGCATTGCCTAGCCTTGCGTTGGCTTTCCTTAGCCTTGCCTCGCCTGACCGTGCTTTCCCATGCGTTACCCTTTCCTTGCCTTGCCGTGCATTGCCTAGCATGCGTTGTCGTGCCTTAGCCTTGTTTCCCCTTGCCGTGCCGTTCCTTCCGTTACACTTGCCTTTCTTTGCTTTCCCTTGCCTTCCTTACCTTCCGTTACTCTTTGCTTGCCTTCCGTGCATTGCCTAGCCTTGCGTTGTCGTGCCTTAGCCTTATCTCGCCTGACCGTTCCTTCCTTTGCTTTAAGCTTTCCTTGCATTGTCGTGCATTGCCTAGCCTTGCGTTGTCGTGCATTAGCCTTGCCTAGCCTCACCGTGCCTTGCCTTGCGTTACCCTTTCCTTCCCTTGTCGTGCATTGCCTAGCCGTGCGTTGTCGTGCCGTAGCCTTGATTCCCCTTGCCGTGGCGTGCCTTTTGTTACACTTGCCATGCCTGGCTTTGCCTTGCCTTCCTTTCCTTCCGTTACTCTTTCCTTGCCTTGCGGTGCATTGCCTAGCCTTGCATTGTCGTGCCTTATCCTTGCCTCACCTGACCGTGCCTTCCCCTGCGTTACCCTTTCCTTGCCTTGCCGTGCATTGCCTAGCCCTGCGTTGTCGTGCCTTAGCCTTCTTACACCTTGCCGTGCCGTTCCTTCCGTTACCCTTGCCTTCCCTTGCTTTCCCTTGCCTTCCTTGCGTTCGGTTACTCTTTGCTTGCTTTCCGTGCATTGCCTAGCCTTGCGTTGTCATGCCTTAGCCTTGCCTCGCCTGACCGTGCTTTCCCATGCGTTACCCTTTCCTTGCCTTGCCGTGCATTGCCTAGCGTTCGGTGTCGTGCCTGAGACTTGTTCCCCCTTGCCGTGCCATACCTTCCGTTACCCTTGCCTTTCCTTGCTTTTCCTTGCCTTGCTTACCTTCCGTTACTCTTTGCTTGCCTTCCCTGAATTGCCTAGCCTTGCGTTGTCGTGCCTTTGCCTTATCTCGCCTGACCTTGCCTTCCTTTGCTTTAAGCTTTCCTTGCATTGTCGTGCATTGCCTAGCCTTGCGTTTTCGTGCATTAGCCTTGTCTAGACTCACCGTGCATTGCCTTGCGTTACCCTTTGCTTGCCTTGCCGTGCATTGCCTAGCCGTGCGTTGTCGTGCCTTAGCCTTGTTTCCCCTTGCCGTGCAGTTCCTTCCGTTACCCTTGCCTTTCTTTGCTTTCCCTTGCCTTCCTTACCTTCCGTTACTCTTTGCTTGCCTTCCGTGCATTGCCTAGCCTTGCGTTGTCGTGCCTTAGCCTTGCGTCGCCTGAACGTGCTTTCCCATGCGTTACCCTTTCCTTGCCTTGCCGTGCATTGCCCACCCTGCGTTGCCGTGCCTTAGCCTTGTTTCCCCTTGCCGTGCAGTTCCTTCCGTTACCCTTGCCTTTCCTTGCTTTTCCTTGCCTTGCTTACCTTCCGTTACTCTTTGCTTCCCTTCCCTGCATTGCCTAGCCTTGCGTTGTCGTGCCTTAGCCTTATTTCGCCTGACCGTGCCTTCCTTTGCTTTAAGCTTTCCTTGCATTGTCGTGCATTGCCTAGCCTTGCGTTGTCGTGCATTAGCCTTGCCTAGCCTCACCGTGCCTTGCCTTGCGTTACCCTTTCCTTGCCTTGCCGTGCATTGCCTAGCCGTGCGTTGTCGTGCCTTAGCCTTGTTTCCCCTTGCCGTGGCGTACCTTTTGTTACACTTGCCTTTCTTGGCTTTGACTTGCCTTCCTTTCCTTCCGTTACTCTTTCCTTGCCTTGCCGTGCATTGCCTAGCCCTGCGTTGCCGTGCCTTAGCCTTGATACCCCTTGCCGTGCCGTTCCTTCCGTTACCCTTGCCTTCCCTTGCTTTCCCTTGCCTTCCTTGCGTTCCCTTACTCTTTGCTTGCTTTCCGTGCATTGCCTAGCCTTGCGTTGTCATGCCTTAGCCTTGCATCGCCTGACCGTGCTTTCCCATGCGTTACCCTTTCCTTGCCTTGCCGTGCATTGCCTAGCCCTGCGTTGCCGTGCCTTAGCCTTGTTACCCCTTGCAGTGCCGTTCCTTCCGTTACCCTTGCCTTCCCTTGCTTTCCCTTGCCTTCCTTGCGTTCCGTTACTCTTTGCTTGCCTTCCGTGCATTGCCTAGCCTTGCGTTGTCATGCCTTAGCGTTGCCTCGCCTGACCGTGCTTTCTAATGCGTTACCCTTTCCTTGCCTTGCCGTTCATTGCCTAGCGTTCGGTGTCGTGCCTTAGACTTGTTTCCCCTTGCCGTGCCGTTCCTTCCGTTACCCTGGCCTTTCCTTCCTTTTCCTTGCCTTGCTTACCTTCCGTTAGTCTTTGCTTGCCTTCCCTGAATTTCCTAGCCTTGCCTTGTCGTGCCTTAGCCTTATCTCGCCTGCCCTTGCCTTCCTTTGCTTTAAGTTTCCTTGCATTGTCGTGCATCGCCTAGCCTTGCGTTTTCGTGCACTAGCCTTGCCTAGCCTCACCGTGCCTTTCCTTGCGTTAACTTTTGCTTGCCTTGCCGTGCATTGCCTAGCCGTGCGTTGTCGTGCCTTAGCCTTGTTTCCCCTTGCCGTTCCGTTCTTTCCGTTACACTTGCCTTTCTTTGCTTTCCCTTGCCTTCCTTACCTTCCGTTACTCTTTGCTAGTCTTCCGTGCATTGCCTAGCCTTGCGTTGTCATGCCTTAGGCTTGCCTCGCCTGACCGTGCTTTCCCATGCGTTATCCTTTCCTTGCCTTGGCGTGCATTGCCTAGCGTGCGTTGTCGTCCCTTAGCCTTGTTTCCCCTTGCCGTGCCGTTCCTTCCGTTACACTTGCCTTTCCTTGATTTCCTTTGCCTTCCTTACCTTCCGTTACTCTTTGCTTGCCTTCCGTGCATTGCCTAGCCTTGCGTTGTCGTGCCTTAGCGTTGCCTCGCCTGACCGTGCTTTCAAATGCGATACCCTTTCCTTGCCTTGCCGTTCATTGCCTAGCGTTCGGTGTCGTGCCTTAGACTTGTTTCCCCTTTGCTTGCCGTTCCTTCCGTTACCCTGGCCTTTCCTTCCTTTTCCTTGCCTTGCTTACCTTCCGTTACTCTTTGCTTGCCTTGCCTGAATTTCCTAGCCTTGCGTTGTCGTGCCTTAGCCTTATCTCGCCTGATCTTGCCTTCCTTTGCTTTAAGCTTTCCTTGCATTGTCGTGCATCGCCTAGCCTTGCGTTTTCGTGCATTAGCCTTGCCTAGCCTCACCGTGCCTTGCCTTGCGTTACCCTTTGCTTGCCTTGCCGTGCATTGCCTAGCCGTGCGTTGTCGTGCCTTAGCCTTGTTTCCCCTTGCCGTGCCGTTCCTTCCGTTACACTTGCCTTTCTTTGCTTTCCCTTTCCTTCCTTACCTTCCGTTACTCTTTGCTTGCCTTCCGTGCATTGCCTAGCCTTGGGTTGTCGTGCCTTAGCCTTGCCTCGCCTGACCGTGCTTTCCCATGCGTTACCCTTTCCTTGCCTTGCCGTGCATTGCCTAGCGTGCGTTGTCGTGCCTTAGCCTTGTTTCCCCTTGCCGTGCCGTTCCTTCCGTTACCATTGCCTTTCCTTGCTTTCCCTTGCCTTCCTTACCTTCCGTTACTCTTTGCTTGCCTTCCGTGCATTGCCTAGCCTTGCGTTGTCGTGCCTTAGCCTTATCTCGCCTGACCGTGCCTTCCTTTGCTTTAAGCTTTCCTTGCATTGTCGTGCATTGCCTAGCCTTGCGTTGTCGTGCATTAACCTTGCCTAGCCTCACCGTGCCTTGCCTTGCGTTACCCTTTCCTTGCCTTGCCGTGCATTTCCTAGCCGTGTGTTGTCGTGCCTTAGCCTTTTTACCCCTTGCCGTGCCGTTCCTTCCGTTACCCTTGACTTCCCTTGCTTTCCCTTTCCTTCCTTGCATTCCGTTACTCCTTGCTTGCTTTCCGTGCATTGCCTAGCCTTGCGTTGGCTTTCCTTAGCCTTGCCTCGCCTGACCGTGCTTTCCCATGCGTTACCCTTTCCTTGCCTTGCCGTGCATTGCCTAGCATGCGTTGTCGTGCCTTAGCCTTGTTTCCCCTTGCCGTGCCGTTCCTTCCGTTACACTTGCCTTTCTTTGCTTTCCCTTGCCTTCCTTACCTTCCGTTACTCTTTGCTTGCCTTCCGTGCATTGCCATACCTTGCGTTGTCGTGCCTTAGCCTTGCCTCCCCTGACCGTTCTTTCCCATGCGTTACCCTTTCCTTCCCTTGCCGTGCATTGCCTAGCGTGCGTTGTCGTGCCTTAGACTTGTTTCCCCTTGCCGTGCCGTTCCTTCCGTTACCATTGCCTTTCCTTGCTTTCCTTTGCCTTCCTTACCTTCCGTTACTCTTTGCTTGCCTTCCCTGCATTGCCTAGCCTTGCGTTGTCGTGCCTTAGCCTTATCTCTTCTGACCGTGCCTTCCTTTGCTTTAAGCTTTACTTGCATTGTCGTGCATTGCCTAGCCTTGCGTTGTCGTGCATTAGCCTTGCCTAGCCTCACCGTGCCTTGCCTTGCGTTACCCTTTACTTGCCTTGCCGTGCATTTCCTAGCCGTGTGTTGTCGTGCCTTAGCCTTGTTTCCCCTTGCCGTTGCGTGCCTTTTGTTACACTTGCCTTGCCTGGCTTTGCCTTGCCTTCCTTTCCTTCCGTTACTCTTTCCTTGCCTTGCCGTGCATTGCCTAGCCTTGCATTGTCGTGCCTTATCCTTGCCTCACCTGACCGTGCCTTCCCCTGCGTTACCCTTTCCTTGCCTTGCCGTGCATTGCCTAGCCCTGCGTTGTCGTGCCTTAGCCTTCTTACCCCTTGCCGTGCCGTTCCTTCCGTTACCCTTGCCTTCCCTTGCTTTCCCTTCCCTTCCTTGCGTTCCGTTACTCTTTGCTTGCTTTCCGTGCATTGCCTAGCCTTGCGTTGTCATGCCTTAGGCTTGCCTCGCCTGACCGTTTTTTCTCATGCGTTACCCTTTCCTTGCCTTGCCGTTCATTGCCTAGCGTGCGTTGTCGTGCCTTAGCCTTGTTTCCCCTTGCCGTGCCGTTCCTTCCGTTACACTTGCCTTTCCTTGCTTTCCCTTGCCTTCCTTACCTTCCGGTACTCTTTGCTTGCCTTCCGTGCATTGCCTAGCCTTGCTTTGTCGTGCCTTAGCCTTATCTCGCCTGACCGTTCCTTCCTTTGCTTTAAGCTTTCCTTGCATTGTCGTGCATTGCCTAGCCTTGCGTTGTCGTGCATTAGCCTTGCCTAGCCTCACCGTGCCTTGCCTTGCGTTACCCTTTCCTTCCCTTGTCGTGTATTGCCTAGCCGTGCGTTGTCGTGCCGTAGCCTTGATTCCCCTTGCCGTGGCGTGCCTTTTGTTACACTTGCCATGCCTGGCTTTGCCTTGCCTTCCTTTCCTTCCGTTACTCTTTCCTTGCCTTGCCGTGCATTGCCTAGCCTTGCATTGTCGTGCCTTATCCTTGCCTCACCTGACCGTGCCTTCCCCTGCGTTACCCTTTCCTTGCCTTGCCGTGCATTGCCTAGCCCTGCGTTGTCGTGCCTTAGCCTTCTTACACCTTGCCGTGCCGTTCCTTCCGTTACCCTTGCCTTCCCTTGCTTTCCCTTGCCTTCCTTGCGTTCCGTTACTCTTTGCTTGCTTTCCGTGCATTGCCTAGCCTTGCGTTGTGATGCCTTAGCCTTGCCTCGCCTGACCGTGCTTTCCCATGCGTTACCCTTTCCTTGCCTTGCCGTGCATTGCCTAGCGTTCGGTGTCGTGCCTGAGACTTGTTCCCCCTTGCCGTGCCGTTCCTTCCGTTACCCTTGCCTTTCCTTGCTTTTCCTTGCCTTGCTTACCTTCCGTTACTCTTTGCTTGCCTTCCCTGAATTGCCTAGCCTTGCGTTGTCGTGCCTTTGCCTTATCTCGCCTGACCTTGCCTTCCTTTGCTTTAAGCTTTCCTTGCATTGTCGTGCATTGCCTAGCCTTGCGTTTTCGTGCATTAGCCTTGTCTAGCCTCACCGTGCATTGCCTTGCGTTACCCTTTGCTTGCCTTGCCGTGCATTGCCTAGCCGTGCGTTGTCGTGCCTTAGCCTTGTTTCCCCTTGCCGTGCAGTTCCTTCCGTTACCCTTGCCTTTCTTTGCTTTCCCTTGCCTTCCTTACCTTCCGTTACTCTTTGCTTGCCTTCCGTGCATTGCCTAGCCTTGCGTTGTCGTGCCTTAGCCTTGCGTCGCCTGAACGTGCTTTCCCATGCGTTACCCTTTCCTTGCCTTGCCGTGCATTGCCCAGCCTGCGTTGCCGTGCCTTAGCCTTGTTTCCCCTTGCCGTGCAGTTCCTTCCGTTACCCTTGCCTTTCCTTGCTTTTCCTTGCCTTGCTTACATTCCGTTACTCTTTGCTTCCCTTCCCTGCATTGCCTAGCCTTGCTTTGTCGTGCCTTTGCCTTATCTCGCCTGACCTTGCCTTCCTTTTCTTTAAGCTTTCCTTGCATTGTCGTGCTTTGCCTAGCCTTGCGTTGTCGTGCATTAGCCTTGCCTAGCCTCACCGTGCCTTGCCTTGCGTTACCCTTTCCTTGCCTTGCCGTGCATTGCCTAGCCGTGCGTTGTCGTGCCTTAGCCTTGTTTCCCCTTGCCGTGGCGTGCCTTTTGTTACACTTGCCTTTCCTGGCTTTGACTTGCCTTCCTTTCCTTCCGTTACTGTTTCCTTGCCTTGCCGTGCATTGCCTAGCCCTGCGTTGCCGTGCCTTAGCCTTGATACCCCTTGCCGTGCCGTTCCTTCCGTTACCCTTGCCTTCCCTTGCTTTCCCTTGCCTTCCTTGCGTTCCCTTACTCTTTGCTTGCTTTCCGTGCATTGCCTAGCCTTGCGTTGTCATGCCTTAGCCTTGCATCGCCTGACCGTGCTTTCCCATGCGTTACCCTTTCCTTGCCTTGCCGTGCATTGCCTAGCCCTGCGTTGCCGTGCCTTAGCCTTGTTACCCCTTGCAGTGCCGTTCCTTCCGTTACCCTTGCCTTCCCTTGCTTTCCCTTGCCTTCCTTGCGTTCCGTTACTCTTTGCTTGCCTTCCGTGCATTGCCTAGCCTTGTGTTGTCGTGCCTTAGCGTTGCCTCGCCTGACCGTGCTTTCAAATGCGTTACCCTTTCCTTGCCTTGCCGTTCATTGCCTAGCGTTCGGTGTCGTGCCTTAGACTTGTTTCCCCTTGCCGTGCCGTTCCTTCCGTTACCCTGGCCTTTCCTTCCTTTTCCTTGCATTGCTTACCTTCCGTTAGTCTTTGCTTGCCTTCCCTGAATTTCCTAGCCTTGCCTTGTCGTGCCTTAGCCTTATCTCGCCTGCCCTTGCCTTCCTTTGCTTTAAGTTTCCTTGCATTGTCGTGCATCGCCTAGCCTTGCGTTTTCGTGCATTAGCCTTGCCTAGCCTCACCGTGCCTTTCCTTGCGTTAACTTTTGCTTGCCTTGCCGTGCATTGCCTAGCCGTGCGTTGTCGTGCCTTAGTCTTGTTTCCCCTTGCCGTGACGTTCTTTCCGTTACACTTGCCTTTCTTTGCTTTCCCTTGCCTTCCTTACCTTCCGGTACTCTTTGCTTGCCTTCCGTGCATTGCCTAGCCTTGCGTTGTCGTGCCTTAGCCTTATCTCGCCTGACCGTGCCTTCCTTTGCTTTAAGCTTTCCTTGCATTGTCGTGCATTGCCTAGCCTTGCGTTGTCGTGCATTAGCCTTGCCTAGCCTCACCGTGCCTTGCCTTGCGTTACCCTTTCCTTCCCTTACCATGCATTGCCTAGCCGTGCGTTGTCGTGCCGTAGCCTTGATTCCCCTTGCCGTGGCGTGCCTTTTGTTACACTTGCCTTGCCTGGCTTTGCCTTGCCTTCTTTCCTTCCGTTACTCTTTCCTTGCCTTGCCGTGCATTGCCTAGCCTTGCATTGTCGTGCCTTATCCTTGCCTCACCTGACCGTGCCTTCCCCTGCGTTACCCTTTCCTTGCCTTGCCGTGCATTGCCTAGCCCTGCGTTGTCGTGCCTTAGCCTTCTTACCCCTTGCCGTGCCGTTCCTTCCGTTACCCTTGCCTTGCCTTGCTTTCCCTTGCCTTCCTTGCCTTCCGTTACTCTTTGCTTGACTTCCATGCATTGCCTAGCCTTGCGTTGTCGTGCCTCAGCCTTATCTCGCCTGACCGTTCCTTCCCTTGCTTTACCCTTTCCTTGCCTTGCCGTGCATTGCCTAGCCGTGCGTTGTCGTGCATTAGCCTTGCCTTGCCTCACCGTGCCTTGCCTTGCGTTACCCTTTCCTTCCCTTGCCGTGCATTGCCTAGCCGTGCGTTGTCGTGCCGTAGCCTTGATTCCCCTTGCCGTGGCGTGCCTTTTGTTACACTTGCCTTGCCTGGCTTTGCCTTGCCTTCCTTTCCTTCCGTTACTCTTTCCTTGCCTTGCGGTGCATTGCCTAGCCTTGCATTGTCGTGCCTTATCCTTGCCTCACCTGACCGTGCCTTCCCCTGCGTTACCCTTTCCTTGCCTTGCCGTGCATTGCCTAGCCCTGCGTTGTCGTGCCTTAGCCTTCTTACACCTTGCCGTGCCGTTCCTTCCGTTACCCTTGCCTTCCCTTGCTTTCCCTTGCCTTCCTTGCGTTCGGTTACTCTTTGCTTGCTTTCCGTGCATTGCCTAGCCTTGCGTTGTCATGCCTTAGCCTTGCCTCGCCTGACCGTGCTTTCCCATGCGTTACCCTTTCCTTGCCTTGCCGTGCATTGCCTAGCGTTCGGTGTCGTGCCTGAGACTTGTTCCCCCTTGCCGTGCCATACCTTCCGTTACCCTTGCCTTTCCTTGCTTTTCCTTGCCTTGCTTACCTTCCGTTACTCTTTGCTTGCCTTCCCTGAATTGCCTAGCCTTGCGTTGTCGTGCCTTTGCCTTATCTCGCCTGACCTTGCCTTCCTTTGCTTTAAGCTTTCCTTGCATTGTCGTGCATTGCCTAGCCTTGCGTTTTCGTGCATTAGCCTTGTCTAGCCTCACCGTGCATTGCCTTGCGTTACCCTTTGCTTGCCTTGCCGTGCATTGCCTAGCCCTGCGTTGTCGTGCCTTAGCCTTGTTTCCCCTTGCCGTGCAGTTCCTTCCGTTACCCTTGCCTTTCTTTGCTTTCCCTTGCCTTCCTTACCTTCCGTTACTCTTTGCTTGCCTTCCGTGCATTGCCTAGCCTTGCGTTGTCGTGCCTTAGCCTTGCGTCGCCTGAACGTGCTTTCCCATGCGTTACCCTTTCCTTGCCTTGCCGTGCATTGCCCACCCTGCGTTGCCGTGCCTTAGCCTTGTTTCCCCTTGCCGTGCAGTTCCTTCCGTTACCCTTGCCTTTCCTTGCTTTTCCTTGCCTTGCTTACCTTCCGTTACTCTTTGCTTCCCTTCCCTGCATTGCCTAGCCTTGCGTTGTCGTGCCTTAGCCTTATTTCGCCTGACCGTGCCTTCCTTTGCTTTAAGCTTTCCTTGCATTGTCGTGCATTGCCTAGCCTTGCGTTGTCGTGCATTAGCCTTGCCTAGCCTCACCGTGCCTTGCCTTGCGTTACCCTTTCCTTGCCTTGCCGTGCATTGCCTAGCCGTGCGTTGTCGTGCCTTAGCCTTGTTTCCCCTTGCCGTGGCGTACCTTTTGTTACACTTGCCTTTCTTGGCTTTGACTTGCCTTCCTTTCCTTCCGTTACTCTTTCCTTGCCTTGCCGTGCATTGCCTAGCCCTGCGTTGCCGTGCCTTAGCCTTGATACCCCTTGCCGTGCCGTTCCTTCCGTTACCCTTGCCTTCCCTTGCTTTCCCTTGCCTTCCTTGCGTTCCCTTACTCTTTGCTTGCTTTCCGTGCATTGCCTAGCCTTGCGTTGTCATGCCTTAGCCTTGCATCGCCTGACCGTGCTTTCCCATGCGTTACCCTTTCCTTGCCTTGCCGTGCATTGCCTAGCCCTGCGTTGCCGTGCCTTAGCCTTGTTACCCCTTGCAGTGCCGTTCCTTCCGTTACCCTTGCCTTCCCTTGCTTTCCCTTGCCTTCCTTGCGTTCCGTTACTCTTTGCTTGCCTTCCGTGCATTGCCTAGCCTTGCGTTGTCGTGCCTTAGCGTTGCCTCGCCTGACCGTGCTTTCAAATGCGTTACCCTTTCCTTGCCTTGCCGTTCATTGCCTAGCGTTCGGTGTCGTGCCTTAGACTTGTTTCCCCTTGCCGTGCCGTTCCTTCCGTTACCCTGGCCTTTCCTTCCTTTTCCTTGCCTTGCTTACCTTCCGTTAGTCTTTGCTTGCCTTCCCTGAATTTCCTAGCCTTGCCTTGTCGTGCCTTAGCCTTATCTCGCCTGCCCTTGCCTTCCTTTGCTTTAAGTTTCCTTGCATTGTCGTGCATCGCCTAGCCTTGCGTTTTCGTGCATTAGCCTTGCCTAGCCTCACCGTGCCTTTCCTTGCGTTAACTTTTGCTTGCCTTGCCGTGCATTGCCTAGCCGTGCGTTGTCGTGCCTTAGCCTTGTTTCCCCTTGCCGTTCCGTTCTTTCCGTTACACTTGCCTTTCTTTGCTTTCCCTTGCCTTCCTTACCTTCCGTTACTCTTTGCTAGCCTTCCGTGCATTGCCTAGCCTTGCGTTGTCATGCCTTAGGCTTGCCTCGCCTGACCGTTTTTTCCCATGCGTTACCCTTTCCTTGCCTTGCCGTGCATTGCCTAGCGTGCGTTGTCGTGCCTTTGCCTTGTTTCCCCTTGCCGTGCCGTTCCTTCCGTTACACATGCCTTTCCTTGCTTTCCCTTGCCTTCCTTACCTTCCGGTACTCTTTGCTTGCCTTCCGTGCATTGCCTAGCCTTGCTTTGTCGTGCCTTAGCCTTATCTCGCCTGACCGTGCCTTCCTTTGCTTTAAGCTTTCCTTGCATTGTCGTGCATTGCCTAGCCTTGCGTTGTCGTGCATTAGCCTTAACTAGCCTCACCGTGCCTTGCCTTGCGTTACCCTTTCCTTCCCTTACCATGCATTGCCTAGCCGTGCCTTGTCGTGCCGTAGCCTTGATTCCCCTTGCCGTGGCGTGCCTTTTGTTACACTTGCCTTGCCTGGCTTTGCCTTGCCTTCCTTTCCTTCCGTTACTCTTTCCTTGCCTTGCCGTGCATTGCCTAGCCTTGCATTGTCGTGCCTTATCCTTGCCTCACCTGACCGTGCCTTCCCCTGCGTTACCCTTTCCTTGCCTTGCCGTGCATTGCCTAGCCCTGCGTTGTCGTGCCTTAGCCTTCTTACCCCTTGCCGTGCCGTTCCTTCCGTTACCCTTGCCTTCCCTTGCTTTCCCTTGCCTTCCTTGCGTTCCGTTACTCTTTGCTTGCTTTCCGTGCATTGCCTAGCCTTGCGTTGTCATGCCTTAGCCTTGCCTCGCCTGACCGTGCTTTCCCATGCGTTATCCTTTCCTTGCCTTGGCGTGCATTGCCTAGCGTGCGTTGTCGTCCCTTAGCCTTGTTTCCCCTTGCCGTGCCGTTCCTTCCGTTACACTTGCCTTTCCTTGATTTCCTTTGCCTTCCTTACCTTCCGTTACTCTTTGCTTGCCTTCCGTGCATTGCCTAGCCTTGCGTTGTCGTGCCTTAGCGTTGCCTCGCCTGACCGTGCTTTCAAATGCGATACCCTTTCCTTGCCTTGCCGTTCATTGCCTAGCGTTCGGTGTCGTGCCTTAGACTTGTTTCCCCTTTGCTTGCCGTTCCTTCCGTTACCCTGGCCTTTCCTTCCTTTTCCTTGCCTTGCTTACCTTCCGTTACTCTTTGCTTGCCTTGCCTGAATTTCCTAGCCTTGCGTTGTCGTGCCTTAGCCTTATCTCGCCTGACCTTGCCTTCCTTTGCTTTAAGCTTTCCTTGCATTGTCGTGCATCGCCTAGCCTTGCGTTTTCGTGCATTAGCCTTGCCTAGCCTCACCGTGCATTTCCTTGCGTTACCCTTTGCTTGCCTTGCCGTGCATTGCCTAGCCGTGCGTTGTCGTGCCTTAGCCTTGTTTCCCCTTGCCGTGCCGTTCCTTCCGTTACACTTGCCTTTCTTTGCTTTCCCTTTCCTTCCTTACCTTCCGTTACTCTTTGCTTGCCTTCCGTGCATTGCCTAGCCTTGGGTTGTCGTGCCTTAGCCTTGCCTCGCCTGACCGTGCTTTCCCATGCGTTACCCTTTCCTTGCCTTGCCGTGCATTGCCTAGCGTGCGTTGTCGTGCCTTAGCCTTGTTTCCCCTTGCCGTGCCGTTCCTTCCGATACGATTGCCTTTCCTTGCTTTCCCTTGCCTTCCTTACCTTCCGTTACTCTTTGCTTGCCTTCCGTGCATTGCCTAGCCTTGCGTTGTCGTGCCTTAGCCTTATCTCGCCTGACCGTGCCTTCCTTTGCTTTAAGCTTTCCTTGCATTGTCGTGCATTGCCTAGCCTTGCGTTGTCGTGCATTAACCTTGCCTAGCCTCACCGTGCCTTGCCTTGCGTTACCCTTTCCTTGCCTTGCCTTGCCGTGCATTTCCTAGCCGTGTGTTGTCGTGCCTTAGCCTTGTTACCCCTTGCCGTGCCGTTCCTTCCGTTACCCTTGCCTTCCCTTGCTTTCCCTTTCCTTCCTTGCATTCCGTTACTCCTTGCTTGCTTTCCGTGCATTGCCTAGCCTTGCGTTGGCTTTCCTTAGCCTTGCCTCGCCTGACCGTGCTTTCCCATGCGTTACCCTTTCCTTGCCTTGCCGTGCATTGCCTAGGCATGCGTTGTCGTGCCTTAGCCTTGTTTCCCCTTGCCGTGCCGTTCCTTCCGTTATACTTGCCTTTCTTTGCTTTCCCTTGCCTTCCTTACCTTCCGTTACTCTTTGCTTGCCTTCCGTGCATTGCCATACCTTGCGTTGTCGTGCCTTAGCCTTGCCTCCCCTGACCGTTCTTTCCCATGCGTTACCCTTTCCTTCCCTTGCCGTGCATTGCCTAGCGTGCGTTGTCGTGCCTTAGACTTGTTTCCCCTTGCCGTGCCGTTCCTTCCCTTACCATTGCCTTTCCTTGCTTTCCTTTGCCTTCCTTACCTTCCGTTACTCTTTCCTTGCCTTCCCTGCATTGCCTAGCCTTGCGTTGTCGTGCCTTAGCCTTATCTCTTCTGACCGTGCCTTCCTTTGCTTTAAGCTTTACTTGCATTGTCGTGCATTGCCTAGCCTTGCGTTGTCGTGCATTAGCCTTGCCTAGCCTCACCGTGCCTTGCCTTGCGTTACCCTTTACTTGCCTTGCCGTGCATTTCCTAGCCGTGTGTTGTCGTGCCTTAGCCTTGTTTCCCCTTGCCGTTGCGTGCCTTTTGTTACACTTGCCTTGCCTGGCTTTGCCTTGCCTTCCTTTCCTTCCGTTACTCTTTCCTTGCCTTGCCGTGCATTGCCTAGCCTTGCATTGTCGTGCCTTATCCTTGCCTCACCTGACCGTGCCTTCCCCTGCGTTACCCTTTCCTTGCCTTGCCGTGCATTGCCTAGCCCTGCGTTGTCGTGCCTTAGCCTTGTTACCCCTTGCCGTGCCGTTCCTTCCGTTACCCTTGCCTTCCCTTGCTTTCCCTTGCCTTCCTTGCGTTCCGTTACTCTTTGCTTGCTTTCCGTACATTGCCTAGCCTTGCGTTGTCATGCCTTAGGCTTGCCTCGCCTGACCGTTTTTTCTCATGCGTTACCCTTTCCTTGCCTTGCCGTTCATTGCCTAGCGTGCGTTGTCGTGCCTTAGCCTTGTTTCCCCTTGCCGTGCCGTTCCTTCCGTTACACTTGCCTTTCCTTGCTTTCCCTTGCCTTCCTTGCCTTCCGTTACTCTTTGCTTGCCTTCCGTGCATTGCCTAGCCTTGCTTTGTCGTGCCTTAGCCTTATCTCGCCTGACCGTTCCTTCCTTTGCTTTAAGCTTTCCTTGCATTGTCGTGCATTGCCTAGCCTTGCGTTGTCGTGCATTAGCCTTGCCTAGCCTCACCGTGCCTTGCCTTGCGTTACCCTTTCCTTCCCTTGTCGTGTATTGCCTAGCCGTGCGTTGTCGTGCCGTAGCCTTGATTCCCCTTGCCGTGGCCTGCCTTTTGTTACACTTGCCATGCCTGGCTTTGCCTTGCCTTCCTTTCCTTCCGTTACTCTTTCCTTGCCTTGCCGTGCATTGCCTAGCCTTGCATTGTCGTGCCTTATCCTTGCCTCACCTGACCGTGCCTTCCCCTGCGTTACCCTTTCCTTGACTTGCCGTGCATTGCCTAGCCCTGCGTTGTCGTGCCTTAGCCTTCTTACACCTTGCCGTGCCGTTCCTTCCGTTACCCTTGCCTTCCCTTGCTTTCCCTTGCCTTCCTTGCGTTCCGTTACTCTTTGCTTGCTTTCCGTGCATTGCCTAGCCTTGCGTTGTCATGCCTTAGGCTTGCCTCGCCTGACCGTTTTTTCCCATGCGTTACCCTTTCCTTGCCTTGCCGTGCATTGCCTAGCGTGCGTTGTCGTGCCTTTGCCTTGTTTCCCCTTGCCGTGCCGTTCCTTCCGTTACACTTGCCTTTCCTTGCTTTCCCTTGCCTTCCTTACCTTCCGGTACTCTTTGCTTGCCTTCCGTGCATTGCCTAGCCTTGCTTTGTCGTGCCTTAGCCTTATCTCGCCTGACCGTGCCTTCCTTTGCTTTAAGCTTTCCTTGCATTGTCGTGCATTGCCTAGCCTTGCGTTGTCGTGCATTAGCCTTAACTAGCCTCACCGTGCCTTGCCTTGCGTTACCCTTTCCTTCCCTTACCATGCATTGCCTAGCCGTGCGTTGTCGTGCCGTAGCCTTGATTCCCCTTGCCGTGGCGTGCCTTTTGTTACACTTGCCTTGCCTGGCTTTGCCTTGCCTTCCTTTCCTTCCGTTACTCTTTCCTTGCCTTGCCGTGCATTGCCTAGCCTTGCATTGTCGTGCCTTATCCTTGCCTCACCTGACCGTGCCTTCCCCTGCGTTACCCTTTCCTTGCCTTGCCGTGCATTGCCTAGCCCTGCGTTGTCGTGCCTTAGCCTTCTTACCCCTTGCCGTGCCGTTCCTTCCGTTACCCTTGCCTTCCCTTGCTTTCCCTTGCCTTCCTTGCGTTCCGTTACTCTTTGCTTGCTTTCCGTGCATTGCCTAGCCTTGCGTTGTCATGCCTTAGCCTTGCCTCGCCTGACCGTGCTTTCCCATGCGTTACCCTTTCCTTGCCTTGCCGTGCATTGCCTAGCGTGCGTTGTCGTCCCTTAGCCTTGTTTCCCCTTGCCGTGCCGTTCCTTCCGTTACACTTGCCTTTCCTTGGTTTCCCTTGCCTTCCTTACCTTCCGTTACTCTTTGCTTGCCTTCCGTGCATTGCCTAGCCTTGCGTTGTCGTGCCTTAGCGTTGCCTCGCCTGACCGTGCTTTCAAATGCGTTACCCTTTCCTTGCCTTGCCGTTCATTGCCTAACGTTCGGTGTCGTGCCTTAGACTTGTTTACCCTTTGCTTGCCGTTCCTTCCGTTACCCTGGCCTTTCCTTCCTTTTCCTTGCCTTGCTTACCTTCCGTTACTCTTTGCTTGCCTTGCCTGAATTTCCTAGCCTTGCATAGTCGTGCCTTAGCCTTATCTCGCCTGACCTTGCCTTCCTTTGCTTTAAGCTTTCCTTGCATTGTCGTGCATCGCCTAGCCTTGCGTTTTCGTGCATTAGCCTTGCCTAGCCTCACCGTGCATTTCCTTGCGTTACCCTTTGCTTGCCTTGCCGTGCATTGCCTAGCCGTGCGTTGTCGTGCCTTAGCCTTGTTTCCCCTTGCCGTGCCGTTCCTTCCGTTACACTTGCCTTTCTTTGCTTTCCCTTTCCTTCCTTGCCTTCCGTTACTCTTTGCTTGCCTTCCGTGCATTGCCTAGCCTTGGGTTGTCGTGCCTTAGCCTTGCCTCGCCTGACCGTGCTTTCCCATGCGTTACCCTTTCCTTGCCTTGCCGTGCCTTGCCTAGCGTGCGTTGTGGTGCCTTAGCCTTGTTTCCCCTTGCCGTGCCGTTCCTTCCGTTACCATTGCCTTTCCTTGCTTTCCCTTGCCTTCCTTACCTTCCGTTACTCTTTGCTTGCCTTCCGTGCATTGCCTAGCCTTGCGTTGTCGTGCCTTAGTCTTATCTCGCCTGACCGTGCCTTCCTTTGCTTTAAGCTTTCCTTGCATTGTCGTGCATTGCCTAGCCTTGCGTTGTCGTGCATTAACCTTGCCTAGCCTCACCGTGCCTTGCCTTGCGTTACCCTTTCCTTGCCTTGCCGTGCATTTCCTAGCCGTGTGTTGTCGTGCCTTAGCCTTGTTTCCCCTTGCCGTGTCTTCCTTCCGTTACCCTTGACTTCCCTTGCTTTCCCTTGCCTTCCTTGCATTCCGTTACTCCTTGCTTGCTTTCCGTGCATTGCCTAGCCTTGCGTTGGCTTTCCTTAGCCTTGCCTCGCCTGACCGTGCTTTCCCATGCGTTACCCTTTCCTTGCCTTGCCGTGCATTGCCTAGCCGTGCGTTGTCGTGCCTTAGCCTTGTTTCCCCTTGCCGTGCCGTGCCTTCCGTTACACTTGCCTTGCCTGGCTTTGCCTTGCCTTCCTTTCCTTCCGTTACTCTTTGCTTGCCTTCCGTGCATTGCCTAGCCTTGCGTTGTCGTGCCTTAGCCTTGCCTCCCCTGACCGTTCTTTCCCATGCGTTACCCTTTCCTTCCCTTGCCGTGCATTGCCTAGCGTGCGTTGTCGTGCCTTAGACTTGTTTCCCCTTGCCGTGCCGTTCCTTCCCTTACCATTGCCTTTCCTTGCTTTCCTTTGCCTTCCTTACCTTCCGTTACTCTTTCCTTGCCTTCCCTGCATTGCCTAGCCTTGCGTTGTCGTGCCTTAGCCTTATCTCTTCTGACCGTGCCTTCCTTTGCTTTAAGTTTCCTTGCATTGTCGTGCATCGCCTAGCCTTGCGTTTTCGTGCATTAGCCTTGCCTAGCCTCACCGTGCCTTTCCTTGCGTTAACTTTTGCTTGCCTTGCCGTGCATTGCCTAGCCGTGCGTTGTCGTGCCTTAGCCTTGTTTCCCCTTGCCGTTCCGTTCCTTCCGTTACACTTGCCTTTCTTTGCTTTCCCTTGCCTTCCTTACCTTCCGTTACTCTTTGCTTGCTTTCCGTGCATTGCCTAGCCTTGCGTTGTCATGCCTTAGGCTTGCCTCGCCTGACCGTTTTTTCCCATGCGTTACCCTTTCCTTGCCTTGCCGTGCATTGCCTAGCGTGCGTTGTCGTGCCTTTGCCTTGTTTCCCCTTGCCGTGCCGTTCCTTCCGTTACACTTGCCTTTCCTTGCTTTCCCTTGCCTTCCCTACCTTCCGGTGCTCTTTGCTTGCCTTCCGTGCATTGCCTAGCCTTGCGTTGTCGTGCCTTAGCCTTATCTCGCCTGACCGTGCCTTCCTTTGCTTTAAGCTTTCCTTGCATTGTCGTGCATTGCCTAGCCTTGCGTTGTCGTGCATTAGCCTTAACTAGCCTCACCGTGCCTTGCCTTGCGTTACCCTTTCCTTCCCTTACCATGCATTGCCTAGCCGTGCGTTGTCGTGCCGTAGCCTTGATTCCCCTTGCCGTGGCGTGCCTTTTGTTACACTTGCCTTGCCTGGCTTTGCCTTGCCTTCCTTTCCTTCCGTTACTCTTTCCTTGCCTTGCCGTGCATTGCCTAGCCTTGCATTGTCGTGCCTTATCCTTGCCTCACCTGACCGTGCCTTCCCCTGCGTTACCCTTTCCTTGCCTTGCCGTGCATTGCCTAGCCCTGCGTTGTCGTGCCTTAGCCTTCTTACCCCTTGCCGTGCCGTTCCTTCCGTTACCCTTGCCTTCCCTTGCTTTCCCTTGCCTTCCTTGCGTTCCGTTACTCTTTGCTTGCTTTCCGTGCATTGCCTAGCCTTGAGTTGTCATGCCTTAGCCTTGCCTCGCCTGACCGTGCTTTCCCATGCGTTACCCTTTCCTTGCCTTGCCGTGCATTGCCTAGCGTGCGTTGTCGTCCCTTAGCATTGTTTCCCCTTGCCGTGCCGTTCCTTCCATTACACTTGCCTTTCCTTGCTTTCCCTTGCCTTCCTTACCTTCCGTTACTCTTTGCTTGCCTTCCGTGCATTGCCTAGCCTTGCGTTGTCGTGCCTTACCGTTGCCTCTCCTGACCGTGCTTTCAAATGCGTTACCCTTTCCTTGCCTTGCCGTTCATTGCCTAACGTTCGGTGTCGTGCCTTAGACTTGTTTACCCTTTGCTTGCCGTTCCTTCCGTTACCCTGGCCTTTCCTTCCTTTTCCTTGCCTTGCTTACCTTCCGTTACTCTTTGCTTGCCTTGCCTGAATTTCCTAGCCTTGCGTTGTCGTGCCTTAGCCTTATCTCGCCTGACCTTGCCTTCCTTTGCTTTAAGCTTTCCTTGCATTGTCGTGCATCGCCTAGCCTTGCGTTTTCGTGCATTAGCCTTGCCTAGCCTCACCGTGCATTTCCTTGCGTTACCCTTTGCTTGCCTTGCCGTGCATTGCCTAGCCGTGCGTTGTCGTGCCTTAGCCTTGTTTCCCCTTGCCGTGCCGTTCCTTCCGTTACACTTGCCTTTCTTTGCTTTCCCTTTCCTTCCTTACCTTCCGTTACTCTTTGCTTGCCTTCCGTGCATTGCCTAGCCTTGGGTTGTCGTGCCTTAGCCTTGCCTCGCCTGACCGGTTTTCCCATGCGTTACCCTTTCCTTGCCTTGCCGTGCATTGCCTAGCGTGCGTTGTCGTGCCTTAGCCTTGTTTCCCCTTGCCGTGCCGTTCCTTCCGTTACCATTGCCTTTCCTTGCTTTCCCTTGCCTTCCTTACCTTCCGTTACTCTTTGCTTGCCTTCCGTGCATTGCCTAGCCTTGCGTTGTCGTGCCTAAGCCTTATCTCGCCTGACCGTGCCTTCCTTTGCTTTAAGCTTTCCTTGCATTGTCGTGCATTGCCTAGCCTTGCGTTGTCGTGCATTAACCTTGCCTAGCCTCACCGGGCCTTGCCTTGCGTTACCCTTTCCTTGCCTTGCCGTGCATTGCCTAGCCGTGTGTTGTCGTGCCTTAGCCTTGTTACCCCTTGCCGTGCCGTTCCTTCTGTTACCCTTGACTTCCCTTGCTTTTCCTTTCCTTCCTTGCATTCCGTTACTCCTTGCTTGCTTTCCGTGCATTGCCTAGCCTTGCGTTGGCTTTCCTTAGCCTTGCCTCGCCTGACCGTGCTTTCCCATGCGTTACCCTTTCCTTGCCTTGCCGTGCATTGCCTAGCATGCGTTGTCGTGCCTTAGCCTTGTTTCCCCTTGCCGTGCCGTACCTTCCGTTACACTTGCCTTTCTTTGCTTTCCCTTGCCTTCCTTACCTTCCGTTACTCTTTGCTTGCCTTCCGTGCATTGCCATACCTTGCGTTGTCGTGCCTTAGACTTGCCTCCCCTGACCGTTCTTTCCCATGCGTTACCCTTTCCTTCCCTTGCCGTGCATTGCCTAGCGTGCGTTGTCGTGCCTTAGACTTGTTTCCCCTTGCCGTGCCGTTCCTTCCCTTACCATTGCCTTTCCTTGCTTTCCTTTGCCTTCCTTACCTTCCGTTACTCTTTCCTTGCCTTCCCTGCATTGCCTAGCCTTGCGTTGTCGTTCCTTAGCCTTATCTCTTCTGACCGTGCCTTCCTTTGCTTTAAGCTTTACTTGCATTGTCGTGCATTGCCTAGCCTTGCGTTGTCGTGCATTAGCCTTGCCTAGCCTCACCGTGCCTTGCCTTGCGTTACCCTTTACTTGCCTTGCCGTGCATTTCCTAGCCGTGTGTTGTCGTGCCTTAGCCTTGTTTCCCCTTGCCGTTGCGTGCCTTTTGTTACACTTGCCTTGCCTGGCTTTGCCTTGCCTTCCTTTCCTTCCGTTACTCTTTCCTTGCCTTGCCGTGCATTGCCTAGCCTTGCATTGTCGTGCCTTATCCTTGCCTCACCTGACCGTGCCTTCCCCTGCGTTACCCTTTCCTTGCCTTGCCGTGCATTGCCTAGCCCTGCGTTGTCGTGCCTTAGCCTTGTTTCCCCTTGCCGTGCAGTTCCTTCCGTTACCCTTGCCTTTCCTTGCTTTTCCTTGCCTTGCTTACCTTCCGTTACTCTTTGCTTCCCTTCCCTGCATTGCCTAGCCTTGCGTTGTCGTGCCTTAGCCTTATCTCGCCTGACCGTGCCTTCCTTTGCTTTAAGCTTTCCTTGCATTGTCGTGCATTGCCTAGCCTTGCGTTGTCGTGCATTAGCCTTGCCTAGCCTCACCGTGCCTTGCCTTGCGTTACCCTTTCCTTGCCTTGCCGTGCATTGCCTAGCCGTGCGTTGTCGTGCCTTAGCCTTGTTTCCCCTTGCCGGGGCGTGCCTTTTGTTACACTTGCCTTTCCTGGCTTTGACTTGCCTTCCTTTCCTTCCGTTACTCTTTCCTTGCCTTGCCGTGCATTGCCTAGCCCTGCGTTGCCGTGCCTTAGCCTTGATACCCCTTGCCGTGCCGTTCCTTCCGTTACCCTTGCCTTCCCTTGCTTTCCCTTGCCTTCCTTGCGTTCCTTTACACTTTGCTTGCTTTCCGTGCATTGCCTAGCCTTGCGTTGTCATGCCTTAGGCTTGCCTCGCCTGACCGTGCTTTCCCATGCGTTACCCTTTCCTTGCCTTGCCGTGCATTGCCTAGCCCTGCGTTGCCGTGCCTTAGCCTTGTTACCCCTTGCAGTGCCGTTCCTTCCGTTACCCTTGCCTTCCCTTGCTTTCCCTTGACTTCCTTACCTTCCGTTACTCTTTGCTTGTCTTCCGTGCATTGCCTAGCCTTGCGTTGTCATGCCTTAGGCTTGCCTCCCCTGATCTCGCCTGACCGTGCCTTCCTTTGCTTTAAGCTTTCCTTGCATTGTCGTGCATTGCCTAGCCTTGGGTTGTCGTGCATTAACCTTGCCTAGCCTCACCGTGCCTTGCCTTGCGTTACCCTTTCCTTGCCTTGCCGTGCATTTCCTAGCGGTGTGTTGTCGTGCCATAGCCTTGTTACCCCGTGCCGTGCCGTTCCTTCCGTTACCCTTGCCTTCCCTTGCTTTCCCTTTCCTTCCTTGCATTCCGTTACTCCTTGCTTGCTTACCGTGCATTGCCTAGCCTTGCGTTGGCTTTCCTTAGCCTTGCCTCGCCTGACCGTGCTTTCCCATGCGTTACCCTTTCCTTGCCTTGCCGTGCATTGCCTAGCGTGCGTTGTCGTGCCTTAGCCTTGTTTCCCCTTGCCGTGCCGTTCCTTCCGTTACCATTGCCTTTCCTTGCTTTCCTTTGCCTTCCTTACCTTCCGTTACTCTTTGCTTGCCTTCCCTGCATTGCCTAGCCTTGCGTTGTCGTGCCTTAGCCTTATCTCGCCTGACCGTGCCTTCCTTTGCTTTAAGCTTTCCTTGCATTGTCGTGCATTGCCTAGCCTTGCGTTGTCGTGCATTAGCCTTAACTAGCCTCACCGTGCCTTGCCTTGCGTTACCCTTTCCTTGCCTTGCCATGCATTGCCTAGCCGTGCGTTGTCGTGCCTTAGCCTTGTTTCCCCTTGCCGTGCCGTTCCTTCCGTTACACTTGCCTTTCCTGGCTTTGCCTTGCCTTCCTTTCCTTCCGTTACTCTTTCCTTGCCTTGCCGTGCATTGCCTAGCCTTGCATTGTCGTGCCTTATCCTTGCCTCACCTGACCGTGCTTTCCCATGCGTTACCCTTTCCTTGCCTTGCCGTGCATTGCCTAGCGTGCGTTGTCGTGCCTTAGCATTGTTTCCCCTTGCCGTGCCGTTCCTTCCGTTACACTTGCCTTTCCTTGCTTTCCCTTGCCTTCCTTACCTTCCGTTACTCTTTGCTTGCCTTCCGTGCATTGCCTAGCCTTGCGTTGTCGTGCCTTACCGTTGCCTCGCCTGACCGTGCTTTCAAATGCGTTACCCTTTCCTTGCCTTGCCGTTCATTGCCTAACGTTCGGTGTCGTGCCTTAGACTTGTTTACCCTTTGCTTGCCGTTCCTTCCGTTACCCTGGCCTTTCCTTCCTTTTCCTTGCCTTGCTTACCTTCCGTTACTCTTTGCTTGCCTTGCCTGAATTTCCTAGCCTTGCGTTGTCGTGCCTTAGCCTTATCTCGCCTGACCTTGCCTTCCTTTGCTTTAAGCTTTCCTTGCATTGTCGTGCATCGCCTAGCCTTGCGTTTTCGTGCATTAGCCTTGCCTAGCCTCACCGTGCATTTCCTTGCGTTACCCTTTGCTTGCCTTGCCGTGCATTGCCTAGCCGTGCGTTGTCGTGCCTTAGCCTTGTTCCCCCTTGCCGTGCCGTTCCTTCCGTTACACTTGCCTTTCTTTGCTTTCCCTTTCCTTCCTTACCTTCCGTTACTCTTTGCTTGCCTTCCGTGCATTGCCTAGCCTTGGGTTGTCGTGCCTTAGCCTTGCCTCGCCTGACCGTGCTTTCCCATGCGTTACCCTTTCCTTGCCTTGCCGTGCATTGCCTAGCGTGCGTTGTCGTGCCTTAGCCTTGTTTCCCCTTGCCGTGCCGTTCCTTCCGTTACCATTGCCTTTCCTTGCTTTCCCTTGCCTTCCTTACCTTCCGTTACTCTTTGCTTGCCTTCCGTGCATTGCCTAGCCTTGCGTTGTCGTGCCTTAGCCTTATCTCGCCTGACCGTGCCTTCCTTTGCTTTAAGCTTTCCTTGCATTGTCGTGCATTGCCTAGCCTTGCGTTGTCGTGCATTAACCTTGCCTAGCCTCACCGTGCCTTGCCTTGCGTTACCCTTTCCTTGCCTTGCCGTGCATTTCCTAGCCGTGTGTTGTCGTGCCTTAGCCTTGTTACCCCTTGCCGTGCCGTTCCTTCTGTTACCCTTGACTTCCCTTGCTTTCCCTTTCCTTCCTTGCATTCCGTTACTCCTTGCTTGCTTTCCGTGCATTGCCTAGCCTTGCGTTGGCTTTCCTTAGCCTTGCCTCGCCTGACCGTGCTTTCCCATGCGTTACCCTTTCCTTGCCTTGCCGTGCATTGCCTAGCATGCGTTGTCGTGCCTTAGCCTTGTTTCCCCTTGCCGTGCCGTACCTTCCGTTACACTTGCCTTTCTTTGCTTTCCCTTGCCTTCCTTACCTTCCGTTACTCTTTGCTTGCCTTCCGTGCATTGCCATACCTTGCGTTGTCGTGCCTTAGACTTGCCTCCCCTGACCGTTCTTTCCCATGCGTTACCCTTTCCTTCCCTTGCCGTGCATTGCCTAGCGTGCGTTGTCGTGCCTTAGACTTGTTTCCCCTTGCCGTGCCGTTCCTTCCCTTACCATTGCCTTTCCTTGCTTTCCTTTGCCTTCCTTACCTTCCGTTACTCTTTGCTTGCCTTCCGTGCATTGCCTAGCCTTGCGTTGTCGTTCCTTAGCCTTATCTCTTCTGACCGTGCCTTCCTTTGCTTTAAGCTTTACTTGCATTGTCGTGCATTGCCTAGCCTTGCGTTGTCGTGCATTAGCCTTGCCTAGCCTCACCGTGCCTTGCCTTGCGTTACCCTTTACTTGCCTTGCCGTGCATTTCCTAGCCGTGTGTTGTCGTGCCTTAGCCTTGTTTCCCCTTGCCGTTGCGTGCCTTTTGTTACACTTGCCTTGCCTGGCTTTGCCTTGCCTTCCTTTCATTCCGTTACTCTTTACTTGCCTTGCCGTGCATTGCCTAGCCTTGCATTGTCGTGCCTTATCCTTGCCTCACCTGACCGTGCCTTCCCCTGCGTTACCCTTTCGTGCCTTGCCGTGCATTGCCTAGCCCTGCGTTGTCGTGCCTTAGCCTTCTTACCCCTTGCCGTGCAGTTCCTTCCGTTACCCTTGCCTTCCCTTGCTTTCCCTTGCCTTCCTTACCTTCCGTTACTCTTTGCTTCCCTTCCCTGCATTGCCTAGCCTTGCGTTGTCGTGCCTTAGCCTTATCTCGCCTGACCGTGCCTTCCTTTGCTTTAAGCTTTCCTTGCATTGTCGTGCATTGCCTAGCCTTGCGTTGTCGTGCATTAGCCTTGCCTAGCCTCACCGTGCCTTGCCTTGCGTTACCCTTTCCTTGCCTTGCCGTGCATTGCCTAGCCGTGCGTTGTCGTGCCTTAGCCTTGTTTCCCCTTGCCGGGGCGTGCCTTTTGTTACACTTGCCTTTCCTGACTTTGACTTGCCTTCCTTTCCTTCCGTTACTCTTTCCTTGCCTTGCCGTGCATTGCCTAGCCCTGCGTTGCCGTGCCTTAGCCTTGATACCCCTTGCCGTGCCGTTCCTTCCGTTACCCTTGCCTTCCCTTGCTTTCCCTTGCCTTCCTTGCTTTCCGTTACTCTTTGCTTGCCTTCCGTGCATTGCCTAGCCTTGCGTTGTCGTGCCTTAGTGTTGCCTCGCCTGACCGTGCTTTCAAATGCGTTACCCTTTCCTTGCCTTGCCGTTCATTGCCTAGCGTTCGGTGTCGTGCCTTAGACTTGTTTCCCCTTGCCGTGCCGTTCCTTCCGTTACCCTGGCCTTTCCTTCCTTTTCCTTGCCTTGCTTACCTTCCGTTAGTCTTTGCTTGCCTTCCCTGAATTTCCTAGCCTTGCCTTGTCGTGCCTTAGCCTTATCTCGCCTGCTCTTGCCTTCCTTTGCTTTAAGTTTCCTTGCATTGTCGTGCATCGCCTAGCCTTGCGTTTTCGTGCATTAGCCTTGCCTAGCCTCACCGTGCCTTTCCTTGCCTTAACTTTTGCTTGCCTTGCCGTGCATTGCCTAGCCGTGCGTTGTCGTGCCTTAGCCTTGTTTCCCCTTGCCGTTCCGTTCCTTCCGTTACACTTGCCTTTCTTTGCTTTCCCTTGCTTTCTTACCTTCCGTTACTCTTTGCTAGCCTTCCGTGCATTGCCTAGCCTTGCGTTGTCGTGCCTTAGCCTTGCCTCGCCTGAACGTGCTTTCCCATGCGTTACCCTTTCCTTGCATTGCCGTGCATTGCCTAGCCTACGTTGCCGTGCCTTAGCCTTGTTTCCCCTTGCCGTGCCGTTCCTTCCATTACCCTTGCCTTCCCTTGCTTTCCCTTGCCTTCCTTGCGTTCCGTGACTCTTTGCTTGCTTTCCGTGCATTGCCTAGCCTTGCGTTGTCATGCCTTAGCCTTGCCTCGCCTGACCGTGCTTTCCCATGCGTTACCCTTTCCTTGCCTTGCCGTGCATTGCCTAGCGTGCGTTGTCGTGCCTTAGCCTTGTTTCCCCTTGCCGTGCCGTTCCTTCCGTTACCATTGCCTTTCCTTGCTTTCCCTTGACTTCCTTACCTTCCGTTACTCTTTGCTTGTCTTCCGTGCATTGCCTAGCCTTGCGTTGTCGTGCCTTAGCCTTATCTCGCCTGACCGTGCCTTCCTTTGCTTTAAGCTTTCCTTGCATTGTCGTGCATTGCCTAGCCTTGGGTTGTCGTGCATTAACCTTGCCTAGCCTCACCGTGCCTTGCCTTGCGTTACCCTTTCCTTGCCTTGCCGTGCATTTCCTAGCGGTGTGTTGTCGTGCCATAGCCTTGTTACCCCGTGCCGTGCCGTTCCTTCCGTTACCCTTGCCTTCCCTTGCTTTCCCTTTCCTTCCTTGCATTCCGTTACTCCTTGCTTGCTTACCGTGCATTGCCTAGCCTTGCGTTGGCTTTCCTTAGCCTTGCCTCGCCTGACCGTGCTTTCCCATGCGTTACCCTTTCCTTGCCTTGCCGTGCATTGCCTAGCGTGCGTTGTCGTGCCTTAGCCTTGTTTACCCTTGCCGTGCCGTTCCTTCCGTTACCATTGCCTTTCCTTGCTTTCCTTTGCCTTCCTTACCTTCCGTTACTCTTTGCTTGCCTTCCCTGCATTGCCTAGCCTTGCGTTGTTGTGCCTTAGCCTTATCTCTTCTGACCGTGCCTTCCTTTGCTTTAAGCTGTACTTGCATTGTCGTGCATTGCCTAGCCTTGCGTTGTCGTGCATTAGCCTTGCCTAGCCTCACCGTGCCTTGCCTTGCGTTACCCTTTCCTTGCCTTGCCGTGCATTTCCTAGCCGTGTGTTGCCGTGCCTTAGCCTTGTTACCCCTTGCCGTTGCGTGCCTTTTGTTACACTTGCCTTGCCTGGCTTTGCCTTGCCTTCGGTTCCTTCCGTTGCTCTTTCCTTGCCTTGCCGTGCATTGCCTAGCCCTGCGTTGTCGTGCCTTAGCCTTGTTACCCCTTGCCGTGCCGTTCCTTCCGTTACCCTTGCCTTCCCTTGCTTTCCCTTGCCTTCCTTGCGTTCCGTTACTCTTTGCTTGCCTTCCCTGAATTGCCTAGCCTTGCGTTGTCGTGCCTTTGCCTTATCTAGCCTGACCTTGCCTTCCTTTGCTTTAAGCTTTCCTTGCATTGTCGTGCATTGCCTAGCCTTGCGTTTCCGTGCATTAGCCTTGCCTAGCCTCACCGTGCCTTGCCTTACGTTACCCTTTGCTTGCCTTGCCGTGCATTGCCTAGCCGTGCGTTGTCGTGCCTTAGCCTTGTTTCCCCTTGCCGTGCAGTTCCTTCCGTTACACTTGCCTTTCTTTGCTTTCCCTTGCCTTCCTTACCTTCCGTTACTCTTTGCTTGCCTTCCGTGCATTGCCTAGCCTTGCGTTGTCGTGCCTTAGCCTTGCCTCGCCTGAACGTGCTTTCCCATGCGTTACCCTTTCCTTGCCTTGCCGTGCATTGCCTAGCCCTGCGTTGCCGTGCCTTAGCCTTGTTACCCCTTGCCGTGCCGTTCCTTCCTTTACACTTGCCTTTCTTTGCTTTCCCTTGCCTTCCTTACCTTCCGTTACTCTTTGCTTGCCTTCCGTGCATTGCCTAGCCTTGCGTTGTCGTGCCTTAGTGTTGCCTCGCCTGACCGTGCTTTAAAATGCGTTACCCTTTCCTTCCCTTGCCGTTCATTGCCTAGCGTTCGGTGTCGTGCCTTAGACTTGTTTCCCCTTGCCGTGCCGTTCCTTCCGTTACCCTGGCCTTTCCTTCCTTTTCCTTGCCTTGCTTACCTTCCGTTAGTCTTTGCTTGCCTTCCCTGAATTTCCTAGCCTTGCCTTGTCGTGCCTTAGCCTTATCTCGCCTGCCCTTGCCTTCCTTTGCTTTAAGTTTCCTTGCATTGTCGTGCATCGCCTAGCCTTGCGTTTTCGTGCATTAGCTTTGCCTAGCCTCACCGTGCCTTTCCTTGCGTTAACTTTTGCTTGCCTTGCCGTGCATTGCCTAGCCGTGCGTTGTCGTGCCTTAGCCTTGTTTCCCCTTGCCGTGCCGTTCCTTCCATTACCCTTGCCTTCCCTTGCTTTCCCTTGCCTTCCTTGCGTTCCGTGACTCTTTGCTTGCTTTCCGTGCATTGCCTAGCCTTGCGTTGTCATGCCTTAGCCTTGCCTCGCCTGACCGTGCTTTCCCATGCGTTACCCTTTCCTTGCCTTGCCGTGCATTGCCTAGCGTGCGTTGTCGTGCCTTAGCCTTGTTTCCCCTTGCCGTGCCGTTCCTTCCGTTACCATTGCCTTTCCTTGCTTTCCCTTGACTTCCTTACCTTCCGTTACTCTTTGCTTGACTTCCGTGCATTGCCTAGCCTTGCGTTGTCGTGCCTTAGCCTTATCTCGCCTGACCGTGCCTTCCTTTGCTTTAAGCTTTACTTGCATTGTCGTGCATTGCCTAGCCTTGGGTTGTCGTGCATTAACCTTGCCTAGCCTCACCGTGCCTTGCCTTGCGTTACCCTTTCCTTGCCTTGCCGTGCATTTCCTAGCGGTGTGTTGTCGTGCCATAGCCTTGTTACCCCGTGCCGTGCCGTTCCTTCCGTTACCCTTGCCTTCCCTTGCTTTCCCTTTCCTTCCTTGCATTCCGTTACTCCTTGCTTGCTTACCGTGCATTGCCTAGCCTTGCGTTGCCTTTCCTTAGCCTTGCCTCGCCTGACCGTGCTTTCCCATGCGTTACCCTTTCCTTGCCTTGCCGTGCATTGCCTAGCGTGCGTTGTCGTGCCTTAGCCTTGTTTCCCCTTGCCGTGCCGTTCCTTCCGTTACCATTGCCTTTCCTTGCTTTCCTTTGCCTTCCTTACCTTCCGTTACTCTTTGCTTGCCTTCCCTGCATTGCCTAGCCGTGCGTTGTTGTGCCTTAGCCTTATCTCTTCTGACCGTGCCTTCCTTTGCTTTAAGCTTTACTTGCATTGTCGTGCATTGCCTAGCCTTGCGTTGTCGTGCATTAGCCTTGCCTAGCCTCACCGTGCCTTGCCTTGCGTTACCCTTTCCTTCCCTTGCCGTGCATTGCCTAGCCGTGCGTTGTCGTGCCGTAGTCTTGATTCCCCTTGCCGTGGCGTGCCTTTTGTTACACTTGCCTTGCCTGGCTTTGCCTTGCCTTCCTTTCCTTCCGTTACTCTTTCCTTGCCTTGCCGTGCATTGCCTAGCCTTGCATTGTCGTGCCTTATCCTTGCCTCACCTGACCGTGCCTTCCCCTGCGTTACCCTTTCCTTGCCTTGCCGTGCATTGCCTAGCCCTGCGTTGTCGTGCCTTAGCCTTCTTACCCCTTGCCGTGCCGTTCCTTCCGTTACCCTTGCCTTCCCTTGCTTTCCCTTGCCTTCCTTGCGTTCCGTTACTCTTTGCTTGCTTTCCGTGCATTGCCTAGCCTTGCGTTGTCATGCCTTAGCCTTGCCTCGCCTGACCGTGCTTTCCCATGCCTTACCCTTTCCTTGCCTTGCCGGGCATTGCCTAGCGTGCGTTGTCGTGCCTTAGCCTTGTTTCCCCTTGCCGTGCCGTTCCTTCCGTTACCATTGCCTTTCCGTGCTTTCCCTTGCCTTCCTTACCTTCCGTTACTCTTTGCTTGCCTTCCGTGCATTGCCTAGCCTTGCGTTGTCGTGCCTTAGCCTTATCTCGCCTGACCGTGCCTTCCTTTGCTTTAAGCTTTCCTTGCATTGTCGTGCATTGCCTAGCCTTGCGTTGTCGTGCATTAACCTTGCCTCGCCTGACCGTGCTTTCCCATGCGTTACCCTTTCCTTGCCTTGCCGTGCATTGCCTAGCGTGCGTTGTCGTGCCTTAGCCTTGTTTCCCCTTGCCGTGCCGTTCCTTCCGTTACACTTGCCTTTCTTTGCTTTCCCTTGCCTTCCTTACCTTCCGTTACTCTTTGCTTGCTTTCCGTGCATTGCCTAGCCTTGCGTTGTCATGCCTTAGCCTTGCCTCGCCTGACAGTGCTTTCCCATGCGTTACCCTTTCCTTGCCTTGCCGTGCATTGCCTAGCGTGCGTTGTCGTGCCTTAGCCTTGTTTCCCCTTGCCGTGCCGTTCCTTCCGTTACCATTGCCTTTCCTTGCTTTCCCTTGACTTCCTTACCTTCCGTTACTCTTTGCTTGTCTTCCGTGCATTGCCTAGCCTTGGGTTGTCGTGCATTAACCTTGCCTAGCCTCACCGTGCCTTGCCTTGCTTTTCCCTTTCCTTGCCTTGCCGTGCATTTCCTAGCGGTGTGTTGTCGTGCCATAGCCTTGTTACCCCGTGCCGTGCCGTTCCTTCCGTTACCCTTGCCTTCCCTTGCTTTCCCTTGCCTTCCTTGCGTTCCGTTACTCTTTGCTTGCCTTCCGTGCATTGCCTAGCCTTGCGTTGTCGTGCCTTAGCCTTGCCTCGCCTGACCGTGCTTTCCCATGCGTTACCCTTTCCTTGCCTTGCCGTTCATTGCCTAGCGTTCGGTGTCGTGCCTTAGACTTGTTCCCCCTTTCCGTGCCGTTCCTTCCGTTACCCTTGCCTTTCCTTGCTTTTCCTTGCCTTCCTTACCTTCCGTTACTCATTGCTTGCCTTCCGTGCATTGCCTAGCCTTGCGTTGTCGTGCCTTAGCCTTATCTCGCCTGACCTTGCCTTCCTTTGCTTTAAGCTTTCCTTGCATTGTCGTGCATTGCCTAGCCTTGCGTTTCCGTGCATTAGCCTTGCCTAGCCTCACCGTGCCTTGCCTTACGTTACCCTTTGCTTGCCTTGCCGTGCATTGCCTAGCCGTGCGTTGTCGTGCCTTAGCCTTGTTTCCCCTTGCCGTGCAGTTCCTTCCGTTACACTTGCCTTTCTTTGCTTTCCCTTGCCTTCCTTACCTTCCGTTACTCTTTGCTTGCCTTCCGTGCATTGCCTAGCCTTGCGTTGTCGTGCCTTAGGCTTGCCTCGCCTGAACGTGCTTTCCCATGCGTTACCCTTTCCTTCCCTTGCCGTGCATTGCCCAGCCTGCGTTACCGTGCCTTAGCCTTGTTTCCCCTTGCCGTGCAGTTCCTTCCGTTACCCTTGCCTTTCCTTGCTTTTCCTTGCCTTGCTTGCCTTCCGTTACACTTTGCTTGCCTTCCCTGCATTGCCTAGCCTTGCGTTGTCGTGCCTTAGCCTTATCTCGCCTGACCGTGCCTTCCTTTGCTTTAAGCTTTCCTTGCATTGTCGTGCATTGCCTAGCCTTGCGTTGTCGTGCATTAGCCTTGCCTAGCCTCACCGTGCCTTGCCTTGCGTTACCCTTTCCTTGCCTTGCCATGCATTTCCTAGCCGTGTGTTGTCGTGCCTTAGCCTTGTTTCCCCTTGCCGTTGCGTGCCTTTTGTTACACTTGCCTTTCCTGGCTTTGCCTTGCCTTCCTTTCCTTCCGTTACTCTTTCCTTGCCTTGCCGTGCATTGCCTAGCCCTGCGTTGTCGTGCCTTAGCCTTGTTACCACTTGCCGTGCCGTTCCTTGGTTACCCTTGCCTTCCCTTGCTTTCCCTTGCCTTCCTTGCGTTCCGTTACTCTTTGCTTGCCTTCCGTGGATTGCCTAGCCTTGCGTTGTCGAGCCTTAGCCTTATCTCGCCTGACCGTGCCTTCCTTTGCTTTAAGCTTTCCTTGCATTGTCGTGCATTGCCTAGCCTTAGGTTGTCGTGCATTAGCCTTGCCTAGCCTCACCGTGCCTTGCCTTGCGTTACCCTTTCCTTGCCTTGCCGTGCATTGCCTAGCCGTGCGTTGTCGTGCCTTAGCCTTGTTTCCCCTTGCCGTGCCGTTCCTTCCGTTACACTTGCCTTTCTTTGCTTTCCCTTGCCTTCCTTGCGTTCCGTTACTCTTTGCTTGCTTTCCGTGCATTGCCAACCTTGCGTTGTCATGCCTTAGCCTTGCCTCGCGTGACCGTGCTTTCCCATGCGTTACCCTTTCCTTGCCTTGCCGTGCATTGCCCAGCCTGCGTTGCCGTGCCTTAGCCTTGTTTCCACTTGCCGTGCAGTTCCTTCCGTTACCCTTGCCTTTCCTTGCTTTTCCTTGCCTTGCTTACCTTCCGTTACTCTTTGCTTCCCTTCCCTGCCTTGCCTAGCCTTGCGTTGTCGTGCCTTAGCCTTATCTCGCCTGACCGTGCCTTCCTTTGCTTTAAGCTTTCCTTGCATTGTCGTGCATTGCCTAGCCTTGAGTTGTCGTGCATTAGGCTTGCCTAGCCTCACCGTGCCTTGCCTTGCGTTACCCTTTCCTTGCCTTGCCGTGCATTGCCTAGCCGTGCGTTGTCGTGCCTTAGCCTTGTTTCCCCTTGCCGTGGCGTGCCTTTTGTTACACTTGCCTTTCCTGGCTTTGACTTGCCTTCCTTTCCTTCCGTTACTCTTTCCTTGCCTTGCCGTGCATTGCCTACCCCTGCGTTGCCGTGCCTTAGCCTTTATACCCCTTGCCGTGCCGTTCCTTCCGTTACCCTTGCCTTCCCTTGCTTTCCCTTGCCTTCCTTGCGTTCCCTTACTCTTTCCTTGCCTTGCCGTGCATTGCCTAGCCTTGCATTGTCGTGCCTTATCCTTGCCTCACCTGACCGTGCCTTCCCCTGCGCTACCCTTTCCTTGCCTTGCCGTGCATTGCCTAGCCCTGCGTTGTCGTGCCTTAGCCTTCTTACCCCTTGCCGTGCCGTTCCTTCCGTTACCCTTGCCTTCCCTTGCTTTCCCTTGCCTTCCTTGCGTTCCGTTACTCTTTGCTTGCTTTCCGTGCATTGCCTAGCCTTGCGTTGTCATGCCTTAGCCTTGCCTCGCCTGACCGTGCTTTCCCATGCGTTACCCTTTCCTTGCCTTGCCGTGCATTGCCTAGCGTGCGTTGTCGTGCCTTAGCCTTGTTTCCCCTTGCCGTGCCGTTCCTTCCGTTACACTTGCCTTTCCTTGCTTTCCCTTGCCTTCCTTACCTTCCGTTACTCTTTACTTGCCTTGCCGTGCATTGCCTAGCCTTGCATTGTCGTGCCTTATCCTTGCCTCACCTGACCGTGCCTTCCCCTGCGTTACCCTTTCCTTGCCTTGCCGTTCATTGCCTAGCGTTCGGTGTCGTGCCTGAGACTTGTTCCCCCTTGCCGTGCCGTTCCTTCCGTTACCCTTGCCTTTCCTTGCTTTTCCTTGCCTTCCTTACCTTCCGTTACTCTTTGCTTGCCTTCCCTGCATTGCCTAGCCTTGCGTTGTCGTGCCTTAGCCTTATCTCTTCTGACCGTGCCTTCCTTTGCTTTAAGCTGTACTTGCATTGTCGTGCATTGCCTAGCCTTGCGTTGTCGTGCATTAGCCTTGCCTAGCCTCACCGTGCCTTGCCTTGCGTTACCCTTTCCTTGCCTTGCCGTGCATTTCCTAGCCGTGTGTTGTCGTGCCTTAGCCTTGTTTCCCCTTGCCGTTGCGTGCCTTTTGTTACACTTGCCTTGCCTGGCTTTGCCTTGCCTTCGGTTCCTTCCGTTACTCTTTCCTTGCCTTGCCGTGCATTGCCTAGCCCTGCGTTGTCGTGCCTTAGCCTTGTTACCCCTTGCCGTGCCGTTCCTTCCGTTACCCTTGCCTTCCCTTGCTTTCCCTTGCCTTCCTTGCGTTCCGTTACTCTTTGCTTGCCTTCCCTGAATTGCCTAGCCTTGCGTTGTCGTGCCTTTGCCTTATCTAGCCTGACCTTGCCTTCCTTTGCTTTAAGCTTTCCTTGCATTGTCGTGCATTGCCTAGCCTTGCGTTTCCGTGCATTAGCCTTGCCTAGCCTCACCGTGCCTTGCCTTACGTTACCCTTTGCTTGCCTTGCCGTGCATTGCCTAGCCGTGCGTTGTCGTGCCTTAGCCTTGTTTCCCCTTGCCGTGCAGTTCCTTCCGTTACACTTGCCTTTCTTTGCTTTCCCTTGCCTTCCTTACCTTCCGTTACTCTTTGCTTGCCTTCCGTGCATTGCCTAGCCTTGCGTTGTCGTGCCTTAGCCTTGCCTCGCCTGAACGTGCTTTCCCATGCGTTACCCTTTCCTTGCCTTGCCGTGCATTGCCTAGCCCTGCGTTGCCGTGCCTTAGCCTTGTTACCCCTTGCAGTGCCGTTCCTTCCGTTACACTTGCCTTTCCTTGCTTTCCCTTGCCTTCCTTACCTTCCGTTACTCTTTGCTTGCCTTCCGTGCATTGCCTAGCCTTGCGTTGTCGTGCCTTAGTGTTGCCTCGCCTGACCGTGCTTTAAAATGCGTTACCCTTTCCTTCCCTTGCCGTTCATTGCCTAGCGTTCGGTGTCGTGCCTTAGACTTGTTTCCCCTTGCCGTGCCGTTCCTTCCGTTACCCTGGCCTTTCCTTCCTTTTCCTTGCCTTGCTTACCTTCCGTTAGTCTTTGCTTGCCTTCCCTGAATTTCCTAGCCTTGCCTTGTCGTGCCTTAGCCTTATCTCGCCTGCCCTTGCCTTCCTTTGCTTTAAGTTTCCTTGCATTGTCGTGCATCGCCTAGCCTTGCGTTTTCGTGCATTAGCTTTGCCTAGCCTCACCGTGCCTTTCCTTGCGTTAACTTTTGCTTGCCTTGCCGTGCATTGCCTAGCCGTGCGTTGTCGTGCCTTAGCCTTGTTTCCCCTTGCCGTGCCGTTCCTTCCATTACCCTTGCCTTCCCTTGCTTTCCCTTGCCTTCCTTGCGTTCCGTGACTCTTTGCTTGCTTTCCGTGCATTGCCTAGCCTTGCGTTGTCATGCCTTAGCCTTGCCTCGCCTGACCGTGCTTTCCCATGCGTTACCCTTTCCTTGCCTTGCCGTGCATTGCCTAGCGTGCGTTGTCGTGCCTTAGCCTTGTTTCCCCTTGCCGTGCCGTTCCTTCCGTTACCATTGCCTTTCCTTGCTTTCCCTTGACTTCCTTACCTTCCGTTACTCTTTGCTTGACTTCCGTGCATTGCCTAGCCTTGCGTTGTCGTGCCTTAGCCTTATCTCGCCTGACCGTGCCTTCCTTTGCTTTAAGCTTTACTTGCATTGTCGTGCATTGCCTAGCCTTGGGTTGTCGTGCATTAACCTTGCCTAGCCTCACCGTGCCTTGCCTTGCGTTACCCTTTCCTTGCCTTGCCGTGCATTTCCTAGCGGTGTGTTGTCGTGCCATAGCCTTGTTACCCCGTGCCGTGCCGTTCCTTCCGTTACAATTGCCTTTCTTTGCTTTCCCTTGCCTTCCTTGCCTTCCGTTACTCCTTGCTTGCTTACCGTGCATTGCCTAGCCTTGCGTTGCCTTTCCTTAGCCTTGCCTCGCCTGACCGTGCTTTCCCATGCGTTACCCTTTCCTTGCCTTGCCGTGCATTGCCTAGCGTGCGTTGTCGTGCCTTAGCCTTGTTTCCCCTTGCCGTGCCGTTCCTTCCGTTACCATTGCCTTTCCTTGCTTTCCTTTGCCTTCCTTACCTTCCGTTACTCTTTGCTTGCCTTCCCTGCATTGCCTAGCCGTGCGTTGTTGTGCCTTAGCCTTATCTCTTCTGACCGTGCCTTCCTTTGCTTTAAGCTTTACTTGCATTGTCGTGCATTGCCTAGCCTTGCGTTGTCGTGCATTAGCCTTGCCTAGCCTCACCGTGCCTTGCCTTGCGTTACCCTTTCCTTCCCTTGCCGTGCATTGCCTAGCCGTGCGTTGTCGTGCCGTAGTCTTGATTCCCCTTGCCGTGGCGTGCCTTTTGTTACACTTGCCTTGCCTGGCTTTGCCTTGCCTTCCTTTCCTTCCGTTACTCTTTCCTTGCCTTGCCGTGCATTGCCTAGCCTTGCATTGTCGTGCCTTATCCTTGCCTCACCTGACCGTGCCTTCCCCTGCGTTACCCTTTCCTTGCCTTGCCGTGCATTGCCTAGCCCTGCGTTGTCGTGCCTTAGCCTTCTTACCCCTTGCCGTGCCGTTCCTTCCGTTACCCTTGCCTTCCCTTGCTTTCCCTTGCCTTCCTTGCGTTCCGTTACTCTTTGCTTGCTTTCCGTGCATTGCCTAGCCTTGCGTTGTCATGCCTTAGCCTTGCCTCGCCTGACCGTGCTTTCCCATGCCTTACCCTTTCCTTGCCTTGCCGGGCATTGCCTAGCGTGCGTTGTCGTGCCTTAGCCTTGTTTCCCCTTGCCGTGCCGTTCCTTCCGTTACCATTGCCTTTCCGTGCTTTCCCTTGCCTTCCTTACCTTCCGTTACTCTTTGCTTGCCTTCCGTGCATTGCCTAGCCTTGCGTTGTCGTGCCTTAGCCTTATCTCGCCTGACCGTGCCTTCCTTTGCTTTAAGCTTTCCTTGCATTGTCGTGCATTGCCTAGCCTTGCGTTGTCGTGCATTAACCTTGCCTCGCCTGACCGTGCTTTCCCATGCGTTACCCTTTCCTTGCCTTGCCGTGCATTGCCTAGCGTGCGTTGTCGTGCCTTAGCCTTGTTTCCCCTTGCCGTGCCGTTCCTTCCGTTACACTTGCCTTTCTTTGCTTTCCCTTGCCTTCCTTACCTTCCGTTACTCTTTGCTTGCTTTCCGTGCATTGCCTAGCCTTGCGTTGTCATGCCTTAGCCTTGCCTCGCCTGACAGTGCTTTCCCATGCGTTACCCTTTCCTTGCCTTGCCGTGCATTGCCTAGCGTGCGTTGTCGTGCCTTAGCCTTGTTTCCCCTTGCCGTGCCGTTCCTTCCGTTACCATTGCCTTTCCTTGCTTTCCCTTGACTTCCTTACCTTCCGTTACTCTTTGCTTGTCTTCCGTGCATTGCCTAGCCTTGGGTTGTCGTGCATTAACCTTGCCTAGCCTCACCGTGCCTTGCCTTGCTTTTCCCTTTCCTTGCCTTGCCGTGCATTTCCTAGCGGTGTGTTGTCGTGCCATAGCCTTGTTACCCCGTGCCGTGCCGTTCCTTCCGTTACCCTTGCCTTCCCTTGCTTTCCCTTGCCTTCCTTGCGTTCCGTTACTCTTTGCTTGCCTTCCGTGCATTGCCTAGCCTTGCGTTGTCGTGCCTTAGCCTTGCCTCGCCTGACCGTGCTTTCCCATGCGTTACCCTTTCCTTGCCTTGCCGTTCATTGCCTAGCGTTCGGTGTCGTGCCTTAGACTTGTTCCCCCTTTCCGTGCCGTTCCTTCCGTTACCCTTGCCTTTCCTTGCTTTTCCTTGCCTTCCTTACCTTCCGTTACTCATTGCTTGCCTTCCCTGAATTGCCTAGCCTTGCGTTGTCGTGCCTTTGCCTTATCTAGCCTGACCTTGCCTTCCTTTGCTTTAAGCTTTCCTTGCATTGTCGTGCATTGCCTAGCCTTGCGTTTCCGTGCATTAGCCTTGCCTAGCCTCACCGTGCCTTGCCTTACGTTACCCTTTGCTTGCCTTGCCGTGCATTGCCTAGCCGTGCGTTGTCGTGCCTTAGCCTTGTTTCCCCTTGCCGTGCAGTTCCTTCCGTTACACTTGCCTTTCTTTGCTTTCCCTTGCCTTCCTTACCTTCCGTTACTCTTTGCTTGCCTTCCGTGCATTGCCTAGCCTTGCGTTGTCGTGCCTTAGCCTTGCCTCGCCTGAACGTGCTTTCCCATGCGTTACCCTTTCCTTCCCTTGCCGTGCATTGCCCAGCCTGCGTTACCGTGCCTTAGCCTTGTTTCCCCTTGCCGTGCAGTTCCTTCCGTTACCCTTGCCTTTCCTTGCTTTTCCTTGCCTTGCTTGCCTTCCGTTACACTTTGCTTGCCTTCCCTGCATTGCCTAGCCTTGCGTTGTCGTGCCTTAGCCTTATCTCGCCTGACCGTGCCTTCCTTTGCTTTAAGATTTCCTTGCATTGTCGTGCATTGCCTAGCCTTGGGTTGTCGTGGATTAACCTTGCCTAGCCTCACCGTGCATTGCCTTGCGTTACCCTTTCCTTGCCTTGCCATGCATTTCCTAGCCGTGTGTTGTCGTGCCTTAGCCTTGTTTCCCCTTGCCGTTGCGTGCCTTTTGTTACACTTGCCTTTCCTGGCTTTGCCTTGCCTTCCTTTCCTTCCGTTACTCTTTCCTTGCCTTGCCGTGCATTGCCTAGCCCTGCGTTGTCGTGCCTTAGCCTTGTTACCACTTGCCGTGCCGTTCCTTGGTTACCCTTGCCTTCCCTTGCTTTCCCTTGCCTTCCTTGCGTTCCGTTACTCTTTGCTTGCCTTCCGTGGATTGCCTAGCCTTGCGTTGTCGAGCCTTAGCCTTATCTCGCCTGACCGTGCCTTCCTTTGCTTTAAGCTTTCCTTGCATTGTCGTGCATTGCCTAGCCTTAGGTTGTCGTGCATTAGCCTTGCCTAGCCTCACCGTGCCTTGCCTTGCGTTACCCTTTCCTTGCCTTGCCGTGCATTGCCTAGCCGTGCGTTGTCGTGCCTTAGCCTTGTTTCCCCTTGCCGTGCCGTTCCTTCCGTTACACTTGCCTTTCTTTGCTTTCCCTTGCCTTCCTTGCGTTCCGTTACTCTTTGCTTGCTTTCCGTGCATTGCCAACCTTGCGTTGTCATGCCTTAGCCTTGCCTCGCGTGACCGTGCTTTCCCATGCGTTACCCTTTCCTTGCCTTGCCGTGCATTGCCCAGCCTGCGTTGCCGTGCCTTAGCCTTGTTTCCACTTGCCGTGCAGTTCCTTCCGTTACCCTTGCCTTTCCTTGCTTTTCCTTGCCTTGCTTACCTTCCGTTACTCTTTGCTTCCCTTCCCTGCCTTGCCTAGCCTTGCGTTGTCGTGCCTTAGCCTTATCTCGCCTGACCGTGCCTTCCTTTGCTTTAAGCTTTCCTTGCATTGTCGTGCATTGCCTAGCCTTGAGTTGTCGTGCATTAGGCTTGCCTAGCCTCACCGTGCCTTGCCTTGCGTTACCCTTTCCTTGCCTTGCCGTGCATTGCCTAGCCGTGCGTTGTCGTGCCTTAGCCTTGTTTCCCCTTGCCGTGGCGTGCCTTTTGTTACACTTGCCTTTCCTGGCTTTGACTTGCCTTCCTTTCCTTCCGTTACTCTTTCCTTGCCTTGCCGTGCATTGCCTACCCCTGCGTTGCCGTGCCTTAGCCTTGATACCCCTTGCCGTGCCGTTCCTTCCGTTACCCTTGCCTTCCCTTGCTTTCCCTTGCCTTCCTTGCGTTCCCTTACTCTTTCCTTGCCTTGCCGTGCATTGCCTAGCCTTGCATTGTCGTGCCTTATCCTTGCCTCACCTGACCGTGCCTTCCCCTGCGCTACCCTTTCCTTGCCTTGCCGTGCATTGCCTAGCCCTGCGTTGTCGTGCCTTAGCCTTCTTACCCCTTGCCGTGCCGTTCCTTCCGTTACCCTTGCCTTCCCTTGCTTTCCCATGCCTTCCTTGCGTTCCGTTACTCTTTGCTTGCTTTCCGTGCATTGCCTAGCCTTGCGTTGTCATGCCTTAGCCTTGCCTCGCCTGACCGTGCTTTCCCATGCGTTACCCTTTCCTTGCCTTGCCGTGCATTGCCTAGCGTGCGTTGTCGTGCCTTAGCCTTGTTTCCCCTTGCCGTGCCGTTCCTTCCGTTACACTTGCCTTTCCTTGCTTTCCCTTGCCTTCCTTACCTTCCGTTACTCTTTACTTGCCTTCCGTGCATTGCCTAGCCTTGCGTTGTCGTGCCTTAGCCTTGCCTCGCCTGACCGTGCTTTCCCATGCGTTACCCTTTCCTTGCCTTGCCGTTCATTGCCTAGCGTTCGGTGTCGTGCCTGAGATTTGTTCCCCCTTGCCGTGCCGTTCCTTCCGTTACCCTTGACTTTCCTTGCTTTTCCTTGCCTTGCTTACCTTCCGTTACTCTTTGCTTGCCTTCCCTGAATTGCCTAGCCTTGCGTTGTCGTGCCTTTGCCTTATCTCGCCTGACCTTGCCTTCCTTTGCTTTAAGCTTTCCTTGCATTGTCGTGCATTGCCTAGCCTTGCGTTTTCGTGCATTAGCCTTGTCTAGACTCACCGTGCATTGCCTTGCGTTACCCTTTGCTTGCCTTGCCGTGCATTGCCTAGCCGTGCGTTGTCGTGCCTTAGCCTTGTTTCCCCTTGCCGTGCAGTTCCTTCCGTTACACTTGCCTTTCTTTGCTTTCCCTTGCCTTCCTTACCTTCCGTTACTCTTTGCTTGCCTTCCGTGCATTGCCTAGCCTTGCGTTGTCGTGCCTTAGCCTTGCCTCGCTTGAACGTGCTTTCCCATGCGTTACCCTTTCCTTGCCTTGCCGTGCATTGCCCAGCCTGCGTTGCCGTGCCTTAGCCTTGTTTCCCCTTGCCGTGCAGTTCCTTCCGTTACCCTTGCCTTTCCTTGCTTTTCCTTGCCTTGCTTACATTCCGTTACTCTTTGCTTCCCTTCCCTGCATTGCCTAGCCTTGCGTTGTCGTGCCTTAGCCTTATCTCGCCTGACCGTGCCTTCCTTTGCTTTAAGCTTTCCTTGCATTGTCGTGCATTGCCTAGCCTTGCGTTGTCGTGTATTAGCCTTGCCTAGCCTCACCGTGCCTTGCCTTGCGTTACCCTTTCCTTGCCTTGCCGTGCATTGCCTAGCCGTGCGTTGTCGTGCCTTAGCCTTGTTTCCCCTTGCCGTGGCGTGCCTTTTGTTACACTTGCCTTTCCTGGCTTTGACTTGCCTTCCTTTCCTTCCGTTACTCTTTCCTTGCCTTGCCGTGCATTGCCTAGCCCTGCGTTGCCGTGCCTTAGCCTTGATACCCCTTGCCGTGCCGTTCCTTCCTTTACCCTTGCCTTCGCTTGCTTTCCCTTGACTTCCTTACCTTCCCTTACTCTTTGCTTGCTTTCCGTGCATTGCCTAGCCTTGCGTTGTCATGCCTTAGCCTTGCATCGCCTGACCGTGCTTTCCCATGCGTTACCCTTTGCTTGCCTTGCCGTGCATTGCCTAGCCGTGCGTTGTCGTGCCTTAGCCTTGATTCCCCTTGCCGTTCCGTTCCTTCCGTTACACTTGCCTTTCTTTGCTTTCCCTTGCCTTCCTTACCTTCCGTTACTCTTTGCTAGCCTTCCGTGCATTGCCTAGCCTTGCGTTGTCGTGCCTTAGCCTTGCCTCGCCTGAACGTGCTTTCCCATGCGTTACCCTTTCCTTGCCTTGCCGTGCATTGCCTAGCCTACGTTGCCGTGCCTTAGCCTTGTTACCCCTTGCCGTGCCGTTCCTTCCGTTACCCTTGCCTTCCCTTGCTTTCCCTTGACTTCCTTACCTTCCGTTACTCTTTGCTTGCCTTCCCTGCATTGCCTAGCCTTGCGTTGTCGTGCCTTAGCCTTATCTCGCCTGACCGTGCCTTCCTTTGCTTTAAGCTTTCCTTGCATTGTCGTGCATTGCCTAGCCTTGGGTTGTCGTGGATTAACCTTGCCTAGCCTCACCGTGCCTTGCCTTGCGTTACCCTTTCCTTGCCTTGCCGTGCATTTCCTAGCCGTGTGTTGTCGTGCCTTAGCCTTGTTACCCCTTGCCGTGCCGTTCCTTCCGTTACCCTTGCCTTCCCTTGCTTTCCCTTTCCTTCCTTGCATTCCGTTACTGCTTGCTTGCTTACCGTGCATTGCCTAGCCTTCCGTTGGCTTTCCTTAGCCTTGCCTCGCCTGACCGTGCTTTCCCATGCGTTACACTTTCCTTGCCTTGCCGTGCATTGCCTAGCGTGCGTTGTCGTGCCTTAGCCTTGTTTCCCCTTGCCGTGCCGTTCGTTCCGTTACCATTGCCTTTCCTTGCTTTCCTTTGCCTTCCTTACCTTCCGTTACTCTTTGCTTGCCTTCCCTGCATTGCCTAGCCTTGCGTTGTCGTGCCTTAGCCTTATCTCTTCTGACCGTGCCTTCCTTTGCTTTAAGCTTTACTTGCATTGTCGTGCATTGCTTAGCCTTGCGTTTTCGTGCATTAGCCTTGCCTAGCCTCACCGTGCCTTGCCTTGCGTTACCCTTTCCTTGCCTTGCCGTGCATTTCCTAGCCGTGCGTTGTCGTGCCGTAGCCTTGATTCCCCTTGCCGTGGCGTGCCTTTTGTTACACTTGCCTTTCCTTGCTTTCCCTTTCCTTCCTTACCTTCCGTTACTCTTTGCTTGCCTTCCGTGCATTGCCTAGCCTTGCGTTGTCGTGCCTTAGCCTTGCCTCGCCTGAACGTGCTTTCACATGCGTTACCCTTTCCTTGCCTTGCCGTGCATTGCCCAGCCTGCGTTGCCGTGCCTTAGCCTTGTTTCCCCTTGCCGTGCAGTTCCTTCCGTTACCCTTGCCTTTCCTTGCTTTTCCTTGCCTTGCTTACCTTCCGTTACTCTTTGCTTCCCTTCCCTGCATTGCCTAGCCTTGCGTTGTCGTGCCTTAGCCTTATCTCGCCTGACCGTGCCTTCCTTTGCTTTAAGCTTTCCTTGCATTGTCGTGCATTGCCTAGCCTTGCGTTGTCGTGCATTAGCCTTGCCTAGCCTCACCGTGCCTTGCCTTGCGTTACCCTTTCCTTGCCTTGCCGTGCATTGCCTAGCCGTGCGTTGTCGTGCCTTAGCCTTGTTTCCCCTTGCCGTGGCGTGCCTTTTGTTACACTTGCCATTCCTGGCTTTGACTTGCCTCCCTTTCCTTCCGTTACTCTTTCTTTGCCTTGCCGTGCATTGCCTAGCCCTGCGTTGCCGTGCCTTAGCCTTGATACCCCTTGCCGTGCCGTTCCTTCCGTTACCCTTGCCTTCCCTTGCTTTCCCTTGCCTTCCTTGCGTTCCCTTACTCTTTCCTTGCCTTGCCGTGCATTGCCTAGCCTTGCATTGTCGTGCCTTATCCTTGCCTCACCTGACCGTGCCTTCCCCTGCGTTACCCTTTCCTTGCCTTGCCGTGCATTGCCTAGCCCTGCGTTGTCGTGCCTTAGCCTTCTTACCCTTTGCCGTGCCGTTCCTTCCGTTACCCTTGCCTTCCCTTGCTTTCTCTTGCCTTCCTTGCGTTCCGTTACTCTTTGCTTGCCTTCCGTGCATTGCCTAGCCTTGCGTTGTCGTGCCTTAGCGTTGCCTCGCCTGACCGTGCTTTCAAATGCGTTACCCTTTCCTTGCCTTGCCGTTCATTGCCTAGCGTTCGGTGTCGTGCCTTAGACTTGTTTCCCCTTGCCGTGCCGTTTTTTCCATTACCCTGGCCTTTCCTTCCTTTTCCTTGCATGCTTACCTTCCGTTACTCTTTGCTTGCCTTGCCTGAATTTCCTAGCCTTGCGTTGTCGTGCCTTAGCCTTCTTACCCCTTGCCGTGCCGTTCCTTCCGTTACCCTTGCCTTCCCTTGCTTTCCCTTGCCTTGCCGTGCATTGCCTAGCCGTGCGTTGTCGTGCCTTAGCCTTGCCTCGCCTGACCGTGCTTTCCCATGCGTTACCCTTTCCTTGCCTTGCCGTTCATTGCCTAGCGTTCGGTGTCGTGCCTTAGACTTGTTCCCCCTTGCCGTGCCGTTCCTTCCGTTACCCTTGCCTTTCCTTGCTTTTCCTTGCCTTCCTTACCTTCCGTTACTCTTTGCTTGCCTTCCCTGAATTGCCTAGCCTTGCGTTGTCGTGCCTTTGCCTTATCTCGCCTGACCTTGCCTTCCTTTGCTTTAAGCTTTCCTTGCATTTTCGTGCATTGCCTAGCCTTGCGTTTCCGTGCATTAGCCTTGCCTAGCCTCACCGTGCCTTGCCTTGCGTTACCCTTTGCTTGCCTTGCCGTGCATTGCCTAGCCGTGCGTTGTCGTGCCTTAGCCTTGTTTCCCCTTGCCGTGCAGTTCCTTCCGTTACACTTGCCTTTCTTTGCTCTCCCTTGCCTTCCTTACCTTCCGTTACTCTTTGCTTGCCTTCCGTGCATTGCCTAGCCTTGCGTTGTCGTGCCTTAGCCTTGCCTCGCCTGAACGTGCTTTCCCATGCGTTACCCTTTCCTTGCCTTGCCGTGCATTGCCCAGCCTGCGTTGCCGTGCCTTAGCATTGTTTCCCCTTGCCGTGCAGTTCCTTCCGTTACCCTTGCCTTTCCTTGCTTTTCCTTGCCTTGCTTACCTTCCGTTACTCTTTGCTTCCCTTCCCTGCATTGCCTAGCCTTGCGTTGTCGTGCCTTAGCCTTATTTCGCCTGACCGTGCCTTCCTTTGCTTTAAGCTTTCCTTGCATTGTCGTGCATTGCCTAGCCTTGCGTTGTCGTGCATTAGCCTTGCCTAGCCTCACCGTGCCTTGCCTTGCGTTACCCTTTCCTTGCCTTGCCATGCATTTCCTAGCCGTGTGTTGTCGTGCCTTAGCCTTGTTTCCCCTTGCCGTTGCGTGCCTTTTGTTACACTTGACTTGCCTGGCTTTGCCTTGCCTTCCTTTCCTTCCGTTACTCTTTCCTTGCCTTGCCGTGCATTGCCTAGCCCTGCGTTGTCGTGCCTTAGCCTTCTTACCCCTTGCCGTGCCGTTCCTTCCGTTACCCTTGCCTTCCCTTCCTTTCCCTTGCCTTCCTTGCGTTCCGTTACTCTTTGCTTGCTTTCCGTGCATTGCCTAGCCTTGCGTTGTCATGCCTTAGCCTTGCCTCGCCTGACCGTGCTTTCCCATGCGTTACCCTTTCCTTGCCTTGCCGTGCATTGCCTAGCGTGCGTTTTCGTGCCTTAGCCTTGTTTCCCCTTGCCGTGCCGTTCCTTCCGTTACACTTGCCTTTCCTTGCTTTCCCTTGCCTTCCTTACCTTCCGTTACTCTTTGCTTGCCTTCCGTGCATTGCCTAGCCTTGCGTTGTCGTGCCTTAACCTTATCTCTTCTAACCGTGCCTTCCTTTGCTTTAAGCTTTACTTGCAGTGTCGTGCATTGCCTAGCCTTGCGTTGTCGTGCATTAGCCTTGCCTAGCCTCACCGTGCCTTGCCTTGCGTTACCCTTTCCTTTCCTTGCCGTGCATTTCCTAGCCGTGTGTTGTGGTGCCTTAGCCTTGTTACTCCTTGCCGTGCCGTTCCTTCCGTTACCCTTGCCTTCCCTTGCTTTCCCTTTCCTTCCTTGCATTCCGTTACTCCTTGCTTGCTTACCGTGCATTGCCTAGCCTTGCGTTGGCTTTCCTTAGCCTTGCCTCGCCTGACCGTGCTTTCCCATGCGTTACCCTTTCCTTGCCTTGCCGTGCATTGCCTAGCCCTGCGTTGTCGTGCCTTAGCCTTGTTACCCCTTGCTGTGCCGTTCCTTCCGTTACCCTTGCCTTCCCTTGCTTTCCCTTGCCTTCCTTACCTTCCGTTACTCTTTGCTTGCCTTCCGTGCATTGCCTAGCCTTGCGTTGTCGAGCCTTAGCCTTATCTCGCCTGACCGTGCCTTCCTTTGCTTTAAGCTTTCCTTGCATTGTCGTGCATTGCCTAGCCTTTCGTTGTCGTGCATTAGCCTTGCCTAGCCTCACCGTGCCTTGCCTTGCGTTACCCTTTCCTTGCCTTGCCGTGCATTGCCTAGCCGTGCGTTGTCGTGCCATAGCCTTGATTCCCCTTGCCGTGGCGTGCCTTTTGTTACACTTGCCTTGCCTGGCTTTGCCTTGCCTTCCTTTCCTTCCGTTACTCTTTCCTTGCCTTGCCGTGCATTGCCTAGCCTTGCATTGTCGTGCCTTATCCTTGCCTCACCTGACCGTGCCTTCCCCTGCGTTACCCTTTCCTTGCCTTGCCGTGCATTGCCTAGCCCTGCGTTGTCGTGCCTTAGCCTTCTTACCCCTTGCCGTGCCGTTCCTTCCGTTACCCTTGCCTTCCCTTCCTTTCCCTTGCCTTCCTTGCGTTCCGTTACTCTTTGCTTGCTTTCCGTGCATTGCCTAGCCTTGCGTTGTCATGCCTTAGCCTTGCCTCGCCTGACCGTGCTTTCCCATGCGTTACCCTTTCCTTGCCTTGCCGTGCATTGCCTAGCGTGCGTTTTCGTGCCTTAGCCTTGTTTCCCCTTGCCGTGCCGTTCCTTCCGTTACACTTGCCTTTCCTTGCTTTCCCTTGCCTTCCTTACCTTCCGTTACTCTTTGCTTGCCTTCCGTGCATTGCCTAGCCTTGCGTTGTCGTGCCTTAACCTTATCTCTTCTAACCGTGCCTTCCTTTGCTTTAAGCTTTACTTGCAGTGTCGTGCATTGCCTAGCCTTGCGTTGTCGTGCATTAGCCTTGCCTAGCCTCACCGTGCCTTGCCTTGCGTTACCCTTTCCTTTCCTTGCCGTGCATTTCCTAGCCGTGTGTTGTGGTGCCTTAGCCTTGTTACTCCTTGCCGTGCCGTTCCTTCCGTTACCCTTGCCTTCCCTTGCTTTCCCTTTCCTTCCTTGCATTCCGTTACTCCTTGCTTGCTTACCGTGCATTGCCTAACCTTGCGTTGGCTTTCCTTAGCCTTGCCTCGCCTGACCGTGCTTTCCCATGCGTTACCCTTTCCTTGCCTTGCCGTGCATTGCCTAGCCCTGCGTTGCCGTGCCTTAGCCTTGTTACCCCTTGCTGTGCCGTTCCTTCCGTTACCCTTGCCTTCCCTTGCTTTCCCTTGCCTTCCTTAGCTTCCGTTACTCTTTGCTTGCCTTCCGTGCATTGCCTAGCCTTGCGTTGTCGAGCCTTAGCCTTATCTCGCCTGACCGTGCCTTCCTTTGCTTTAAGCTTTCCTTGCATTGTCGTGCATTGCCTAGCCTTTCGTTGTCGTGCATTAGCCTTGCCTAGCCTCACCGTGCCTTGCCTTGCGTTACCCTTTCCTTGCCTTGCCGTGCATTGCCTAGCCGTGCGTTGTCGTGCCTTAGCCTTGATTCCCCTTGCCGTGGCGTGCCTTTTGTTACACTTGACTTGCCTGGCTTTGCCTTGCCTTCTTTTCCTTCCGTTACTCTTTCCTTGCCTTGCCGTGCATTGCCTAGCATTGCATTGTCGTGCCTTATCCTTGCCTCACCTGACCGTGCCTTCACCTGCGTTACCCTTTCCTTGCCTTGCCGTGCATTGCCTAGCCCTGCGTTGTCGTGCCTTAGCCTTGTTACCCCTTGCCGTGCCGTTCCTTCCGTTACCCTTGCCTTCCCTTGCTTTCCCTTGCCTTCCTTGCGTTCCGTTACACTTTGCTTGCTTTCCGTGCATTGCCTAGCCTTGCGTTGACATTCCTTAGCCTTGCCTCGCCTGACCGTGCTTTCCCATGCGTTACCCTTTCCTTGCCTTGCCGTGCATGGCCTATCGTGCGTTTTCGTGCCTTAGCCTTGTTTCCCCTTGCCGTGCCGTTCCTTCCGTTACACTTGCCTTTCCTTGCTTTCCCTTGCCTTCCTTACCTTCCGTTACTCTTTGCTTGCCTTCCCTGCATTGCCTAGCCTTGCGTTGTCGTGCCTTAGCCTTATCTCGCCTGACCATGCCTTCCTTTGCTTTAAGCTTTCCTTGCATTGTCGTGCATTGCCTAGCCTTGCGTTGTCGTGCATTAGCCTTACTTAGCCTCACCGTGCCTTGCCTTGCGTTACCCTTTCCTTGCCTTGCCGTGCATTGCCTAGCGTGCGTTGTCGTGCCTTAGCCTTGTTTCCCCTTGCCGTGCCGTTCCTTCCGTTACACTTGCCTTTCTTTGCTTTCCCTTGCCTTCCTTACCTTCCGTTACTCTTTGCTAGCCTTCCGTGCATTTCCTAGCCTTGCGTTGTCGTGCCTTAGCCTTGCCTCGCCTGAACGTGCTTTCCCATGCGTTACCCTTTCCTTGCCTTGCCTTGCATTGCCTAGCCAACGTTGCCGTGCCTTAGCCTTGTTTCCCCTTGCCGTGCCGTTCCTTCCATTACCCTTGCCTTCCCTTGCTTTCCCTTGCCTTCCTTGCGTTCCGTTACTCTTTGCTTGCTTTCCGTGTATTGCCTAGCCTTGCGTTGTCATGCCTTAGCCTTGCCTCGCGTGTCCGTGCTTTCCCATGCGTTACCCTGTCCTTGCCTTGCCGTGCATTGCCTAGCGTGCGTTGTCATGCCTTAGCCTTGTTTCCCCTTGCCGTGCCGTTCCTTCCGTTACCATTCCCTTTCCTTGCTTTCCCTTGCCTTCCTTACCTTCCATTACACTTTGCTTGCCTTCCGTGCATTGCCTTGCCTTGCGTTGTTGTGCCTTAGCCTTATCTCGCCTTACCGTGCCTTCCTTTGCTTTAAGCTTTCTTTGCATTGTCGTGCATTGCCTAACCTTGCGTTGTCGTGCATTAACCTTGCCTAGCCTCACCGTGCCTTGCCTTGCGTTACCCTTTCCTTGCCTTGCCGTGCATTTCCTAGCCGTGTGTTGTCGTGCCTTAGCCTTGTTACCCCTTGCCGTGCCGTTCCTTCCGTTACCCTTGCCTTCCCTTGCTTTCCCTTTCCTTCCTTGCATTCCGTTACTCCTTGCTTGCTTACCGTGCATTGCCTAGCCTTGCGTTGGCTTTCCTTAGCCTTGCCTCGCCTGACCGTGCTTTCCCATGCGTTACTCTTTCCTTGCCTTGCCGTGCATTGCCTAGCGTGCGTTGACGTGCCTTAGCCTTGTTTCCCCTTGCCGTGCCGTTCCTTCCGTTACACTTGCCTTTCTTTGCTTTCCCTTGCCTTCCTTACCTTCCGTTACTCTTTGCTTTCCTTCCGTGCATTGCCATGCCTTGCGTTGTCGTGCCTTAGCCTTGCCTCCCCTGACCGTTGTTTCCCATGCGTTACCCTTTCCTTCCCTTGCCGTGCATTGCCTAGCGTGCGTTGTCGTGCCTTAGACTTGTTTCCCCTTGCCGTGCCGTTCCTTCCGTTACCATTGCCTTTCCTTGCTTTCCTTTGCCTTCCTGACCTTCCGTTACCCTTTCCTTGCCTTCCCTGCATTGCCTAGCCTTGCGTTGTCGTGCCTTAGCCTTATCTTTCTAACCGTGCCTTCCTTTGCTTTAAGCTTTACTTGCAGTGTCGTGCATTGCCTAGCCTTGCGTTGTCGTGCATTAGCCTTGCCTAGCCTCACCGTGCCTTGCCTTGCGTTACCCTTTACTTGCCTTGCCGTGCATTTCCTAGCCGTGTGTTGTCGTGCCTTAGCCTTGTTTCCCCTTGCCGTTGCGTGCCTTTTGTTACACTTGCCTTGCCTGGCTTTGCCTTGCCTTCCTTTCCTTCCGTTACTCTTTCCTTGCCTTGCCGTGCATTGCCTAGCCTTGCATTGTCGTGCCTTATCCTTGCCTCACCTGACCGTGCCTTCCCCTGCGTTACCCTTTCCTTGCCTTGCCGTGCATTGCCTAGCCCTGTGTTGTCGTGCCTTAGCCTTGTTACCCCTTGCCGTGCCGTTCCTTCCGTTACCCTTGCCTTCCCTTGCTTTCCCTTTCCTTCCTTGCATTCCGTTACTCCTTGCTTGCTTACCGTGCATTGCCTAGCCTTGCGTTGCCTTTCCTTAGCCTTGCCTCGCCTGACCGTGCTTTCCCATGCGTTACCCTTTCCTTGCCTTGCCGTGCATTGCCTAGCGTGCGTTGTCGTGCCTTAGCCTTGTTTCCCCTTGCCGTGCCGTTCCTTCCGTTACCATTGCCTTTCCTTGCTTTCCTTTGCCTTCCTTACCTTCCGTTACTCTTTGCTTGCCTTCCCTGCATTGCCTAGCCTTGCGTTGTTGTGCCTTAGCCTTATCTCTTCTGACCGTGCCTTCCTTTGCTTTAAGCTTTACTTGCATTGTCGTGCATTGCCTAGCCTTGCGTTGTCGTGCATTAGCCTTGCCTAGCCTCACCGTGCCTTGCCTTGCGTTACCCTTTCCTTCCCTTGCCGTGCATTGCCTAGCCGTGCGTTGTCGTGCCGTAGTCTTGATTCCCCTTGCCGTGGCGTGCCTTTTGTTACACTTGCCTTGCCTGGCTTTGCCTTGCCTTCCTTTCCTTCCGTTACTCTTTCCTTGCCTTGCCGTGCATTGCCTAGCCTTGCATTGTCGTGCCTTGTCCTTGCCTCACCTGACCGTGCCTTCCCCTGCGTTACCCTTTCCTTGCCTTGCCGTGCATTGCCTAGCCCTGCGTTGTCGTGCCTTAGCCTTCTTACCCCTTGCCGTGCCGTTCCTTCCGTTACCCTTGCCTTCCCTTGCTTTCCCTTGCCTTCCTTGCGTTCCGTTACTCTTTGCTTGCTTTCCGTGCATTGCCTAGCCTTGCGTTGTCATGCCTTAGCCTTGCCTCGCCTGACCGTGCTTTCCCATGCCTTACCCTTTCCTTGCCTTGCCGGGCATTGCCTAGCGTGCGTTGTCGTGCCTTAGCCTTGTTTCCCCTTGCCGTGCCGTTCCTTCCGTTACCATTGCCTTTCCGTGCTTTCCCTTGCCTTCCTTACCTTCCGTTACTCTTTGCTTGCCTTCCGTGCATTGCCTAGCCTTGCGTTGTCGTGCCTTAGCCTTATCTCGCCTGACCGTGCCTTCCTTTGCTTTAAGCTTTCCTTGCATTGTCGTGCATTGCCTAGCCTTGCGTTGTCGTGCATTAACCTTGCCTCGCCTGACCGTGCTTTCCCATGCGTTACCCTTTCCTTGCCTTGCCGTGCATTGCCTAGCGTGCGTTGTCGTGCCTTAGCCTTGTTTCCCCTTGCCGTGCCGTTCCTTCCGTTACACTTGCCTTTCTTTGCTTTCCCTTGCCTTCCTTACCTTCCGTTACTCTTTGCTTGCTTTCCGTGCATTGCCTAGCCTTGCGTTGTCATGCCTTAGCCTTGCCTCGCCTGACAGTGCTTTCCCATGCGTTACCCTTTCCTTGCCTTGCCGTGCATTGCCTAGCGTGCGTTGTCGTGCCTTAGCCTTGTTTCCCCTTGCCGTGCCGTTCCTTCCGTTACCATTGCCTTTCCTTGCTTTCCCTTGACCTCCTTACCTTCCGTTACTCTTTGCTTGTCTTCCGTGCATTGCCTAGCCTTGGGTTGTCGTGCATTAACCTTGCCTAGCCTCACCGTGCCTTGCCTTGCTTTTCCCTTTCCTTGCCTTGCCGTGCATTTCCTAGCGGTGTGTTGTCGTGCCATAGCCTTGTTACCCCGTGCCGTGCCGTTCCTTCCGTTACCCTTGCCTTCCCTTGCTTTCCCTTTCCTTCCTTGCATTCCGTTACTCCTTGCTTGCTTACCGTGCATTGCCTAGCCTTGCGTTGGCTTTCCTTAGCCTTGCCTCGCCTGACCGTGCTTTCCCATGCGTTACCCTTTCCTTGCCTTGCCGTGCATTGCCTAGCGTGCGTTGTCGTGCCTTAGCCTTGTTTCCCCTTGCCGTGCCGTTCCTTCCGTTACACTTGCCTTTCTTTGCTTTCCCTTGCCTTCCTTACATTCCGTTACTCTTTGCTTGCCTTCCGTGCATTGCCATGCCTTGCGTTGTCGTGCCTTAGCCTTGCCTCCCCTGACCGTTCTTTCCCATGCGTTACCCTTTCCTTCCCTTGCCGTGCATTGCCTAGCGTGCGTTGTCGTGCCTTAGACTTGTTTCCCCTTGCCGTGCCGTTCCTTCCCTTACCATTGCCTTTCCTTGCTTTCCTTTGCCTTCCTTACCTTCCGTTACTCTTTCCTTGCCTTCCCTGCATTGCCTAGCCTTGCGTTGTCGTGCCTTAGCCTTATCTCTTCTAACCGTGCCTTCCTTTGCTTTAAGCTTTACTTGCATTGTCGTGCATTGCCTAGCCTTGCGTTGTCGTGCATTAGCCTTGCCTAGCCTCACCGTGCCTTGCCTTGCGTTACCCTTTACTTGCCTTGCCGTGCATTTCCTAGCCGTGTGTTGTCGTGCCTTAGCCTTGTTTCCCCTTGCCGTTGCGTGCCTTTTGTTACACTTGCCTTGCCTGGCTTTGCCTTGCCTTCCTTTCCTTCCGTTACTCTTTCCTTGCCTTGCCGTGCATTGCCTAGCCTTGCATTGTCGTGCCTTATCCTTGCCTCACCTGACCGTGCCTTCCCCTGCGTTACCCTTTCCTTGCCTTGCCGTGCATTGCCTAGCCCTGCGTTGTCGTGCCTTAGCCTTGTTACCCCTTGCCGTGCCGTTCCTTCCGTTACCCTTGCCTTCCCTTGCTTTCCCTTGCCTTCCTTGCGTTCCGTTACTCTTTGCTTGCCTTCCGTGCATTGCCTAGCCTTGCGTTGTCGTGCCTTAGCCTTGCCTCGCCTGACCGTGCTTTCCCATGCGTTACCCTTTCCTTGCCTTGCCGTTCATTGCCTAGCGTTCGGTGTCGTGCCTTAGACTTGTTCCCCCTTTCCGTGCCGTTCCTTCCGTTACCCTTGCCTTTCCTTGCTTTTCCTTGCCTTCCTTACCTTCCGTTACTCATTGCTTGCCTTCCCTGAATTGCCTAGCCTTGCGTTGTCGTGCCTTTGCCTTATCTAGCCTGACCTTGCCTTCCTTTGCTTTAAGCTTTCCTTGCATTGTCGTGCATTGCCTAGCCTTGCGTTTCCGTGCATTAGCCTTGCCTAGCCTCACCGTGCCTTGCCTTACGTTACCCTTTGCTTGCCTTGCCGTGCATTGCCTAGCCGTGCGTTGTCGTGCCTTAGCCTTGTTTCCCCTTGCCGTGCAGTTCCTTCCGTTACACTTGCCTTTCTTTGCTTTCCCTTGCCTTCCTTACCTTCCGTTACTCTTTGCTTGCCTTCCGTGCATTGCCTAGCCTTGCGTTGTCGTGCCTTAGCCTTGCCTCGCCTGAACGTGCTTTCCCATGCGTTACCCTTTCCTTGCCTTGCCGTGCATTGCCTAGCCTACGTTGCCGTGCCTTAGCCTTGTTTCCCCTTGCCGTGCCGTTCCTTCCATTACCCTTGCCTTCCCTTGCTTTCCCTTGACTTCCTTACCTTCCGTTACTCTTTGCTTGCCTTCCCTGCATTGCCTAGCCTTGCGTTGTCGTGCCTTAGCCTTATCTCGCCTGACCGTGCCTTCCTTTGCTTTAAGCTTTCCTTGCATTGTCGTGCATTGCCTAGCCTTGGGTTGTCGTGGATTAACCTTGCCTAGCCTCACCGTGCCTTGCCTTGCGTTACCCTTTCCTTGCCTTGCCGTGCATTTCCTAGCCGTGTGTTGTCGTGCCTTAGCCTTGTTACCCCTTGCCGTGCCGTTCCTTCCGTTACCCTTGCCTTCCCTTGCTTTCCCTTTCCTTCCTTGCATTCCGTTACTGCTTGCTTGCTTACCGTGCATTGCCTAGCCTTCCGTTGGCTTTCCTTAGCCTTGCCTCGCCTGACCGTGCTTTCCCATGCGTTACACTTTCCTTGCCTTGCCGTGCATTGCCTAGCGTGCGTTGTCGTGCCTTAGCCTTGTTTCCCCTTGCCGTGCCGTTCGTTCCGTTACCATTGCCTTTCCTTGCTTTCCTTTGCCTTCCTTACCTTCCGTTACTCTTTGCTTGCCTTCCCTGCAATGCCTAGCCTTGCGTTGTCGTGCCTTAGCCTTATCTCTTCTGACCGTGCCTTCCTTTGCTTTAAGCTTTACTTGCATTGTCGTGCATTGCTTAGCCTTGCGTTTTCGTGCATTAGCCTTGCCTAGCCTCACCGTGCCTTGCCTTGCGTTACCCTTTCCTTGCCTTGCCGTGCATTTCCTAGCCGTGCGTTGTCGTGCCGTAGCCTTGATTCCCCTTGCCGTGGCGTGCCTTTTGTTACACTTGCCTTTCCTTGCTTTCCCTTTCCTTCCTTACCTTCCGTTACTCTTTGCTTGCCTTCCGTGCATTGCCTAGCCTTGCGTTGTCGTGCCTTAGCCTTGCCTCGCCTGAACGTGCTTTCACATGCGTTACCCTTTCCTTGCCTTGCCGTGCATTGCCCAGCCTGCGTTGCCGTGCCTTAGCCTTGTTTCCCCTTGCCGTGCAGTTCCTTCCGTTACCCTTGCCTTTCCTTGCTTTTCCTTGCCTTGCTTACCTTCCGTTACTCTTTGCTTCCCTTCCCTGCATTGCCTAGCCTTGCGTTGTCGTGCCTTAGCCTTATCTCGCCTGACCGTGCCTTCCTTTGCTTTAAGCTTTCCTTGCATTGTCGTGCATTGCCTAGCCTTGCGTTGTCGTGCATTAGCCTTGCCTAGCCTCACCGTGCCTTGCCTTGCGTTACCCTTTCCTTGCCTTGCCGTGCATTGCCTAGCCGTGCGTTGTCGTGCCTTAGCCTTGTTTCCCCTTGCCGTGGCGTGCCTTTTGTTACACTTGCCATTCCTGGCTTTGACTTGCCTCCCTTTCCTTCCGTTACTCTTTCTTTGCCTTGCCGTGCATTGCCTAGCCCTGCGTTGCCGTGCCTTAGCCTTGATACCCCTTGCCGTGCCGTTCCTTCCGTTACCCTTGCCTTCCCTTGCTTTCCCTTGCCTTCCTTGCGTTCCCTTACTCTTTCCTTGCCTTGCCGTGCATTGCCTAGCCTTGCATTGTCGTGCCTTATCCTTGCCTCACCTGACCGTGCCTTCCCCTGCGTTACCCTTTCCTTGCCTTGCCGTGCATTGCCTAGCCCTGCGTTGTCGTGCCTTAGCCTTCTTACCCTTTGCCGTGCCGTTCCTTCCGTTACCCTTGCCTTCCCTTGCTTTCTCTTGCCTTCCTTGCGTTCCGTTACTCTTTGCTTGCCTTCCGTGCATTGCCTAGCCTTGCGTTGTCGTGCCTTAGCGTTGCCTCGCCTGACCGTGCTTTCAAATGCGTTACCCTTTCCTTGCCTTGCCGTTCATTGCCTAGCGTTCGGTGTCGTGCCTTAGACTTGTTTCCCCTTGCCGTGCCGTTTTTTCCATTACCCTGGCCTTTCCTTCCTTTTCCTTGCATGCTTACCTTCCGTTACTCTTTGCTTGCCTTGCCTGAATTTCCTAGCCTTGCGTTGTCGTGCCTTAGCCTTCTTACCCCTTGCCGTGCCGTTCCTTCCGTTACCCTTGCCTTCCGTTGCTTTCCCTTGCCTTCCTTACCTTCCGTTACTCTTTGCTTGCCTTCCGTGCATTGCCTAGCCTTGCGTTGTCGTGCCTTAGCCTTGCCTCGCCTGACCGTGCTTTCCCATGCGTTACCCTTTCCTTGCCTTGCCGTTCATTGCCTAGCGTTCGGTGTCGTGCCTTAGACTTGTTCCCCCTTGCCGTGCCGTTCCTTCCGTTACCCTTGCCTTTCCTTGCTTTTCCTTGCCTTCCTTACCTTCCGTTACTCTTTGCTTGCCTTCCCTGAATTGCCTAGCCTTGCGTTGTCGTGCCTTTGCCTTATCTCGCCTGACCTTGCCTTCCTTTGCTTTAAGCTTTCCTTGCATTTTCGTGCATTGCCTAGCCTTGCGTTTCCGTGCATTAGCCTTGCCTAGCCTCACCGTGCCTTGCCTTGCGTTACCCTTTGCTTGCCTTGCCGTGCATTGCCTAGCCGTGCGTTGTCGTGCCTTAGCCTTGTTTCCCCTTGCCGTGCAGTTCCTTCCGTTACACTTGCCTTTCTTTGCTCTCCCTTGCCTTCCTTACCTTCCGTTACTCTTTGCTTGCCTTCCGTGCATTGCCTAGCCTTGCGTTGTCGTGCCTTAGCCTTGCCTCGCCTGAACGTGCTTTCCCATGCGTTACCCTTTCCTTGCCTTGCCGTGCATTGCCCAGCCTGCGTTGCCGTGCCTTAGCATTGTTTCCCCTTGCCGTGCAGTTCCTTCCGTTACCCTTGCCTTTCCTTGCTTTTCCTTGCCTTGCTTACCTTCCGTTACTCTTTGCTTCCCTTCCCTGCATTGCCTAGCCTTGCGTTGTCGTGCCTTAGCCTTATTTCGCCTGACCGTGCCTTCCTTTGCTTTAAGCTTTCCTTGCATTGTCGTGCATTGCCTAGCCTTGCGTTGTCGTGCATTAGCCTTGCCTAGCCTCACCGTGCCTTGCCTTGCGTTACCCTTTCCTTGCCTTGCCATGCATTTCCTAGCCGTGTGTTGTCGTGCCTTAGCCTTGTTTCCCCTTGCCGTTGCGTGCCTTTTGTTACACTTGACTTGCCTGGCTTTGCCTTGCCTTCCTTTCCTTCCGTTACTCTTTCCTTGCCTTGCCGTGCATTGCCTAGCCCTGCGTTGTCGTGCCTTAGCCTTCTTACCCCTTGCCGTGCCGTTCCTTCCGTTACCCTTGCCTTCCCTTCCTTTCCCTTGCCTTCCTTGCGTTCCGTTACTCTTTGCTTGCTTTCCGTGCATTGCCTAGCCTTGCGTTGTCATGCCTTAGCCTTGCCTCGCCTGACCGTGCTTTCCCATGCGTTACCCTTTCCTTGCCTTGCCGTGCATTGCCTAGCGTGCGTTTTCGTGCCTTAGCCTTGTTTCCCCTTGCCGTGCCGTTCCTTCCGTTACACTTGCCTTTCCTTGCTTTCCCTTGCCTTCCTTACCTTCCGTTACTCTTTGCTTGCCTTCCGTGCATTGCCTAGCCTTGCGTTGTCGTGCCTTAACCTTATCTCTTCTAACCGTGCCTTCCTTTGCTTTAAGCTTTACTTGCAGTGTCGTGCATTGCCTAGCCTTGCGTTGTCGTGCATTAGCCTTGCCTAGCCTCACCGTGCCTTGCCTTGCGTTACCCTTTCCTTTCCTTGCCGTGCATTTCCTAGCCGTGTGTTGTGGTGCCTTAGCCTTGTTACTCCTTGCCGTGCCGTTCCTTCCGTTACCCTTGCCTTCCCTTGCTTTCCCTTTCCTTCCTTGCATTCCGTTACTCCTTGCTTGCTTACCGTGCATTGCCTAGCCTTGCGTTGGCTTTCCTTAGCCTTGCCTCGCCTGACCGTGCTTTCCCATGCGTTACCCTTTCCTTGCCTTGCCGTGCATTGCCTAGCCCTGCGTTGTCGTGCCTTAGCCTTGTTACCCCTTGCTGTGCCGTTCCTTCCGTTACCCTTGCCTTCCCTTGCTTTCCCTTGCCTTCCTTACCTTCCGTTACTCTTTGCTTGCCTTCCGTGCATTGCCTAGCCTTGCGTTGTCGAGCCTTAGCCTTATCTCGCCTGACCGTGCCTTCCTTTGCTTTAAGCTTTCCTTGCATTGTCGTGCATTGCCTAGCCTTTCGTTGTCGTGCATTAGCCTTGCCTAGCCTCACCGTGCCTTGCCTTGCGTTACCCTTTCCTTGCCTTGCCGTGCATTGCCTAGCCGTGCGTTGTCGTGCCATAGCCTTGATTCCCCTTGCCGTGGCGTGCCTTTTGTTACACTTGCCTTGCCTGGCTTTGCCTTGCCTTCCTTTCCTTCCGTTACTCTTTCCTTGCCTTGCCGTGCATTGCCTAGCCTTGCATTGTCGTGCCTTATCCTTGCCTCACCTGACCGTGCCTTCCCCTGCGTTACCCTTTCCTTGCCTTGCCGTGCATTGCCTAGCCCTGCGTTGTCGTGCCTTAGCCTTCTTACCCCTTGCCGTGCCGTTCCTTCCGTTACCCTTGCCTTCCCTTCCTTTCCCTTGCCTTCCTTGCGTTCCGTTACTCTTTGCTTGCTTTCCGTGCATTGCCTAGCCTTGCGTTGTCATGCCTTAGCCTTGCCTCGCCTGACCGTGCTTTCCCATGCGTTACCCTTTCCTTGCCTTGCCGTGCATTGCCTAGCGTGCGTTTTCGTGCCTTAGCCTTGTTTCCCCTTGCCGTGCCGTTCCTTCCGTTACACTTGCCTTTCCTTGCTTTCCCTTGCCTTCCTTACCTTCCGTTACTCTTTGCTTGCCTTCCGTGCATTGCCTAGCCTTGCGTTGTCGTGCCTTAACCTTATCTCTTCTAACCGTGCCTTCCTTTGCTTTAAGCTTTACTTGCAGTGTCGTGCATTGCCTAGCCTTGCGTTGTCGTGCATTAGCCTTGCCTAGCCTCACCGTGCCTTGCCTTGCGTTACCCTTTCCTTTCCTTGCCGTGCATTTCCTAGCCGTGTGTTGTGGTGCCTTAGCCTTGTTACTCCTTGCCGTGCCGTTCCTTCCGTTACCCTTGCCTTCCCTTGCTTTCCCTTTCCTTCCTTGCATTCCGTTACTCCTTGCTTGCTTACCGTGCATTGCCTAACCTTGCGTTGGCTTTCCTTAGCCTTGCCTCGCCTGACCGTGCTTTCCCATGCGTTACCCTTTCCTTGCCTTGCCGTGCATTGCCTAGCCCTGCGTTGTCGTGCCTTAGCCTTGTTACCCCTTGCTGTGCCGTTCCTTCCGTTACCCTTGCCTTCCCTTGCTTTCCCTTGCCTTCCTTAGCTTCCGTTACTCTTTGCTTGCCTTCCGTGCATTGCCTAGCCTTGCGTTGTCGAGCCTTAGCCTTATCTCGCCTGACCGTGCCTTCCTTTGCTTTAAGCTTTCCTTGCATTGTCGTGCATTGCCTAGCCTTTCGTTGTCGTGCATTAGCCTTGCCTAGCCTCACCGTGCCTTGCCTTGCGTTACCCTTTCCTTGCCTTGCCGTGCATTGCCTAGCCGTGCGTTGTCGTGCCTTAGCCTTGATTCCCCTTGCCGTGGCGTGCCTTTTGTTACACTTGACTTGCCTGGCTTTGCCTTGCCTTCTTTTCCTTCCGTTACTCTTTCCTTGCCTTGCCGTGCATTGCCTAGCATTGCATTGTCGTGCCTTATCCTTGCCTCACCTGACCGTGCCTTCACCTGCGTTACCCTTTCCTTGCCTTGCCGTGCATTGCCTAGCCCTGCGTTGTCGTGCCTTAGCCTTGTTACCCCTTGCCGTGCCGTTCCTTCCGTTACCCTTGCCTTCCCTTGCTTTCCCTTGCCTTCCTTGCGTTCCGTTACACTTTGCTTGCTTTCCGTGCATTGCCTAGCCTTGCGTTGACATTCCTTAGCCTTGCCTCGCCTGACCGTGCTTTCCCATGCGTTACCCTTTCCTTGCCTTGCCGTGCATGGCCTATCGTGCGTTTTCGTGCCTTAGCCTTGTTTCCCCTTGCCGTGCCGTTCCTTCCGTTACACTTGCCTTTCCTTGCTTTCCCTTGCCTTCCTTACCTTCCGTTACTCTTTGCTTGCCTTCCCTGCATTGCCTAGCCTTGCGTTGTCGTGCCTTAGCCTTATCTCGCCTGACCATGCCTTCCTTTGCTTTAAGCTTTCCTTGCATTGTCGTGCATTGCCTAGCCTTGCGTTGTCGTGCATTAGCCTTACTTAGCCTCACCGTGCCTTGCCTTGCGTTACCCTTTCCTTGCCTTGCCGTGCATTGCCTAGCGTGCGTTGTCGTGCCTTAGCCTTGTTTCCCCTTGCCGTGCCGTTCCTTCCGTTACACTTGCCTTTCTTTGCTTTCCCTTGCCTTCCTTACCTTCCGTTACTCTTTGCTAGCCTTCCGTGCATTTCCTAGCCTTGCGTTGTCGTGCCTTAGCCTTGCCTCGCCTGAACGTGCTTTCCCATGCGTTACCCTTTCCTTGCCTTGCCTTGCATTGCCTAGCCAACGTTGCCGTGCCTTAGCCTTGTTTCCCCTTGCCGTGCCGTTCCTTCCATTACCCTTGCCTTCCCTTGCTTTCCCTTGCCTTCCTTGCGTTCCGTTACTCTTTGCTTGCTTTCCGTGTATTGCCTAGCCTTGCGTTGTCATGCCTTAGCCTTGCCTCGCGTGTCCGTGCTTTCCCATGCGTTACCCTGTCCTTGCCTTGCCGTGCATTGCCTAGCGTGCGTTGTCATGCCTTAGCCTTGTTTCCCCTTGCCGTGCCGTTCCTTCCGTTACCATTCCCTTTCCTTGATTTCCCTTGCCTTCCTTACCTTCCATTACACTTTGCTTGCCTTCCGTGCATTGCCTTGCCTTGCGTTGTTGTGCCTTAGCCTTATCTCGCCTTACCGTGCCTTCCTTTGCTTTAAGCTTTCTTTGCATTGTCGTGCATTGCCTAACCTTGCGTTGTCGTGCATTAACCTTGCCTAGCCTCACCGTGCCTTGCCTTGCGTTACCCTTTCCTTGCCTTGCCGTGCATTTCCTAGCCGTGTGTTGTCGTGCCTTAGCCTTGTTACCCCTTGCCGTGCCGTTCCTTCCGTTACCCTTGCCTTCCCTTGCTTTCCCTTTCCTTCCTTGCATTCCGTTACTCCTTGCTTGCTTACCGTGCATTGCCTAGCCTTGCGTTGGCTTTCCTTAGCCTTGCCTCGCCTGACCGTGCTTTCCCATGCGTTACTCTTTCCTTGCCTTGCCGTGCATTGCCTAGCGTGCGTTGACGTGCCTTAGCCTTGTTTCCCCTTGCCGTGCCGTTCCTTCCGTTACACTTGCCTTTCTTTGCTTTCCCTTGCCTTCCTTACCTTCCGTTACTCTTTGCTTTCCTTCCGTGCATTGCCATGCCTTGCGTTGTCGTGCCTTAGCCTTGCCTCCCCTGACCGTTGTTTCCCATGCGTTACCCTTTCCTTCCCTTGCCGTGCATTGCCTAGCGTGCGTTGTCGTGCCTTAGACTTGTTTCCCCTTGCCGTGCCGTTCCTTCCGTTACCATTGCCTTTCCTTGCTTTCCTTTGCCTTCCTGACCTTCCGTTACCCTTTCCTTGCCTTCCCTGCATTGCCTAGCCTTGCGTTGTCGTGCCTTAGCCTTATCTTTCTAACCGTGCCTTCCTTTGCTTTAAGCTTTACTTGCAGTGTCGGGCATTGCCTAGCCTTGCGTTGTCGTGCATTAGCCTTGCCTAGCCTCTCCGTGCCTTGCCTTGCGTTACCCTTTACTTGCCTTGCCGTGCATTTCCTAGCCGTGTGTTGTCGTGCCTTAGCCTTGTTTCCCCTTGCCGTTGCGTGCCTTTTGTTACACTTGCCTTGCCTGGCTTTGCCTTGCCTTCCTTTCCTTCCGTTACTCTTTCCTTGCCTTGCCGTGCATTGCCTAGCCTTGCATTGTCGTGCCTTATCCTTGCCTCACCTGACCGTGCCTTCCCCTGCGTTACCCTTTCCTTGCCTTGCCGTGCATTGCCTAGCCCTGTGTTGTCGTGCCTTAGCCTTGTTACCCCTTGCCGTGCCGTTCCTTCCGTTACCCTTGCCTTCCCTTGCTTTCCCTTGCCTTCCTTACCTTCCGTTACTCTTTGCTTGCCTTCCGTGCATTGCCTAGCCTTGCGTTGTCGTGCCTTAGCCTTATCTCGCCTGACCGTGCCTTCCTTTGCTTTAAGCTTTACTTGCATTGTCGTGCATTGCCTAGCCTTGGGTTGTCGTGCATTAACCTTGCCTAGCCTCACCGTGCCTTGCCTTGCGTTACCCTTTCCTTGCCTTGCCGTGCATTTCCTAGCGGTGTGTTGTCGTGCCATAGCCTTGTTACCCCGTGCCGTGCCGTTCCTTCCGTTACCCTTGCCTTCCCTTGCTTTCCCTTTCCTTCCTTGCATTCCGTTACTCCTTGCTTGCTTACCGTGCATTGCCTAGCCTTGCGTTGCCTTTCCTTAGCCTTGCCTCGCCTGACCGTGCTTTCCCATGCGTTACCCTTTCCTTGCCTTGCCGTGCATTGCCTAGCGTGCGTTGTCGTGCCTTAGCCTTGTTTCCCCTTGCCGTGCCGTTCCTTCCGTTACCATTGCCTTTCCTTGCTTTCCTTTGCCTTCCTTACCTTCCGTTACTCTTTGCTTGCCTTCCCTGCATTGCCTAGCCTTGCGTTGTTGTGCCTTAGCCTTATCTCTTCTGACCGTGCCTTCCTTTGCTTTAAGCTTTACTTGCATTGTCGTGCATTGCCTAGCCTTGCGTTGTCGTGCATTAGCCTTGCCTAGCCTCACCGTGCCTTGCCTTGCGTTACCCTTTCCTTCCCTTGCCGTGCATTGCCTAGCCGTGCGTTGTCGTGCCGTAGTCTTGATTCCCCTTGCCGTGGCGTGCCTTTTGTTACACTTGCCTTGCCTGGCTTTGCCTTGCCTTCCTTTCCTTCCGTTACTCTTTCCTTGCCTTGCCGTGCATTGCCTAGCCTTGCATTGTCGTGCCTTGTCCTTGCCTCACCTGACCGTGCCTTCCCCTGCGTTACCCTTTCCTTGCCTTGCCGTGCATTGCCTAGCCCTGCGTTGTCGTGCCTTAGCCTTCTTACCCCTTGCCGTGCCGTTCCTTCCGTTACCCTTGCCTTCCCTTGCTTTCCCTTGCCTTCCTTGCGTTCCGTTACTCTTTGCTTGCTTTCCGTGCATTGCCTAGCCTTGCGTTGTCATGCCTTAGCCTTGCCTCGCCTGACCGTGCTTTCCCATGCCTTACCCTTTCCTTGCCTTGCCGGGCATTGCCTAGCGTGCGTTGTCGTGCCTTAGCCTTGTTTCCCCTTGCCGTGCCGTTCCTTCCGTTACCATTGCCTTTCCGTGCTTTCCCTTGCCTTCCTTACCTTCCGTTACTCTTTGCTTGCCTTCCGTGCATTGCCTAGCCTTGCGTTGTCGTGCCTTAGCCTTATCTCGCCTGACCGTGCCTTCCTTTGCTTTAAGCTTTCCTTGCATTGTCGTGCATTGCCTAGCCTTGCGTTGTCGTGCATTAACCTTGCCTCGCCTGACCGTGCTTTCCCATGCGTTACCCTTTCCTTGCCTTGCCGTGCATTGCCTAGCGTGCGTTGTCGTGCCTTAGCCTTGTTTCCCCTTGCCGTGCCGTTCCTTCCGTTACACTTGCCTTTCTTTGCTTTCCCTTGCCTTCCTTACCTTCCGTTACTCTTTGCTTGCTTTCCGTGCATTGCCTAGCCTTGCGTTGTCATGCCTTAGCCTTGCCTCGCCTGACAGTGCTTTCCCATGCGTTACCCTTTCCTTGCCTTGCCGTGCATTGCCTAGCGTGCGTTGTCGTGCCTTAGCCTTGTTTCCCCTTGCCGTGCCGTTCCTTCCGTTACCATTGCCTTTCCTTGCTTTCCCTTGACCTCCTTACCTTCCGTTACTCTTTGCTTGTCTTCCGTGCATTGCCTAGCCTTGGGTTGTCGTGCATTAACCTTGCCTAGCCTCACCGTGCCTTGCCTTGCTTTTCCCTTTCCTTGCCTTGCCGTGCATTTCCTAGCGGTGTGTTGTCGTGCCATAGCCTTGTTACCCCGTGCCGTGCCGTTCCTTCCGTTACCCTTGCCTTCCCTTGCTTTCCCTTTCCTTCCTTGCATTCCGTTACTCCTTGCTTGCTTACCGTGCATTGCCTAGCCTTGCGTTGGCTTTCCTTAGCCTTGCCTCGCCTGACCGTGCTTTCCCATGCGTTACCCTTTCCTTGCCTTGCCGTGCATTGCCTAGCGTGCGTTGTCGTGCCTTAGCCTTGTTTCCCCTTGCCGTGCCGTTCCTTCCGTTACACTTGCCTTTCTTTGCTTTCCCTTGCCTTCCTTACATTCCGTTACTCTTTGCTTGCCTTCCGTGCATTGCCATGCCTTGCGTTGTCGTGCCTTAGCCTTGCCTCCCCTGACCGTTCTTTCCCATGCGTTACCCTTTCCTTCCCTTGCCGTGCATTGCCTAGCGTGCGTTGTCGTGCCTTAGACTTGTTTCCCCTTGCCGTGCCGTTCCTTCCCTTACCATTGCCTTTCCTTGCTTTCCTTTGCCTTCCTTACCTTCCGTTACTCTTTCCTTGCCTTCCCTGCATTGCCTAGCCTTGCGTTGTCGTGCCTTAGCCTTATCTCTTCTAACCGTGCCTTCCTTTGCTTTAAGCTTTACTTGCATTGTCGTGCATTGCCTAGCCTTGCGTTGTCGTGCATTAGCCTTGCCTAGCCTCACCGTGCCTTGCCTTGCGTTACCCTTTACTTGCCTTGCCGTGCATTTCCTAGCCGTGTGTTGTCGTGCCTTAGCCTTGTTTCCCCTTGCCGTTGCGTGCCTTTTGTTACACTTGCCTTGCCTGGCTTTGCCTTGCCTTCCTTTCCTTCCGTTACTCTTTCCTTGCCTTGCCGTGCATTGCCTAGCCTTGCATTGTCGTGCCTTATCCTTGCCTCACCTGACCGTGCCTTCCCCTGCGTACCCTTTCCTTGCCTTGCCGTGCATTGCCTAGCCCTGCGTTGTCGTGCCTTAGCCTTGTTACCCCTTGCCGTGCCGTTCCTTCCGTTACCCTTGCCTTCCCTTGCTTTCCCTTGCCTTCCTTGCGTTCCGTTACTCTTTGCTTGCCTTCCGTGCATTGCCTAGCCTTGCGTTGTCGTGCCTTAGCCTTGCCTCGCCTGACCGTGCTTTCCCATGCGTTACCCTTTCCTTGCCTTGCCGTTCATTGCCTAGCGTTCGGTGTCGTGCCTTAGACTTGTTCCCCCTTTCCGTGCCGTTCCTTCCGTTACCCTTGCCTTTCCTTGCTTTTCCTTGCCTTCCTTACCTTCCGTTACTCATTGCTTGCCTTCCCTGAATTGCCTAGCCTTGCGTTGTCGTGCCTTTGCCTTATCTAGCCTGACCTTGCCTTCCTTTGCTTTAAGCTTTCCTTGCATTGTCGTGCATTGCCTAGCCTTGCGTTTCCGTGCATTAGCCTTGCCTAGCCTCACCGTGCCTTGCCTTACGTTACCCTTTGCTTGCCTTGCCGTGCATTGCCTAGCCGTGCGTTGTCGTGCCTTAGCCTTGTTTCCCCTTGCCGTGCAGTTCCTTCCGTTACACTTGCCTTTCTTTGCTTTCCCTTGCCTTCCTTACCTTCCGTTACTCTTTGCTTGCCTTCCGTGCATTGCCTAGCCTTGCGTTGTCGTGCCTTAGCCTTGCCTCGCCTGAACGTGCTTTCCCATGCGTTACCCTTTCCTTCCCTTGCCGTGCATTGCCCAGCCTGCGTTACCGTGCCTTAGCCTTGTTTCCCCTTGCCGTGCAGTTCCTTCCGTTACCCTTGCCTTTCCTTGCTTTTCCTTGCCTTGCTTGCCTTCCGTTACACTTTGCTTGCCTTCCCTGCATTGCCTAGCCTTGCGTTGTCGTGCCTTAGCCTTATCTCGCCTGACCGTGCCTTCCTTTGCTTTAAGCTTTCCTTGCATTGTCGTGCATTGCCTAGCCTTGCGTTGTCGTGCATTAGCCTTGCCTAGCCTCACCGTGCCTTGCCTTGCGTTACCCTTTCCTTGCCTTGCCATGCATTTCCTAGCCGTGTGTTGTCGTGCCTTAGCCTTGTTTCCCCTTGCCGTTGCGTGCCTTTTGTTACACTTGCCTTTCCTGGCTTTGCCTTGCCTTCCTTTCCTTCCGTTACTCTTTCCTTGCCTTGCCGTGCATTGCCTAGCCCTGCGTTGTCGTGCCTTAGCCTTGTTACCACTTGCCGTGCCGTTCCTTGGTTACCCTTGCCTTCCCTTGCTTTCCCTTGCCTTCCTTGCGTTCCGTTACTCTTTGCTTGCCTTCCGTGGATTGCCTAGCCTTGCGTTGTCGAGCCTTAGGCTTATCTCGCCTGACCGTGCCTTCCTTTGCTTTAAGCTTTCCTTGCATTGTCGTGCATTGCCTAGCCTTGCGTTGTCGTGCATTAGCCTTGCCTAGCCTCACCGTGCCTTGCCTTGCGTTACCCTTTCCTTGCCTTGCCGTGCATTGCCTAGCCGTGCGTTGTCGTGCCTTAGCCTTGTTTCCCCTTGCCGTGCCGTTCCTTCCGTTACACTTGCCTTTCTTTGCTTTCCCTTGCCTTCCTTGCGTTCCGTTACTCTTTGCTTGCTTTCCGTGCATTGCCAACCTTGCGTTGTCATGCCTTAGCCTTGCCTCGCGTGACCGTGCTTTCCCATGCGTTACCCTTTCCTTGCCTTGCCGTGCATTGCCCAGCCTGCGTTGCCGTGCCTTAGCCTTGTTTCCCCTTGCCGTGCAGTTCCTTCCGTTACCCTTGCCTTTCCTTGCTTTTCCTTGCCTTGCTTACCTTCCGTTACTCTTTGCTTCCCTTCCCTGCCTTGCCTAGCCTTGCGTTGTCGTGCCTTAGCCTTATCTCGCCTGACCGTGCCTTCCTTTGCTTTAAGCTTTCCTTGCATTGTCGTGCATTGCCTAGCCTTGAGTTGTCGTGCATTAGGCTTGCCTAGCCTCACCGTGCCTTGCCTTGCGTTACCCTTTCCTTGCCTTGCCGTGCATTGCCTAGCCGTGCGTTGTCGTGCCTTAGCCTTGTTTCCCCTTGCCGTGGCGTGCCTTTTGTTACACTTGCCTTTCCTGGCTTTGACTTGCCTTCCTTTCCTTCCGTTACTCTTTCCTTGCCTTGCCGTGCATTGCCTACCCCTGCGTTGCCGTGCCTTAGCCTTGATACCCCTTGCCGTGCCGTTCCTTCCGTTACCCTTGCCTTCCCTTGCTTTCCCTTGCCTTCCTTGCGTTCCCTTACTCTTTCCTTGCCTTGCCGTGCATTGCCTAGCCTTGCATTGTCGTGCCTTATCCTTGCCTCACCTGACCGTGCCTTCCCCTGCGCTACCCTTTCCTTGCCTTGCCGTGCATTGCCTAGCCCTGCGTTGTCGTGCCTTAGCCTTCTTACCCCTTGCCGTGCCGTTCCTTCCGTTACCCTTGCCTTCCCTTGCTTTCCCATGCCTTCCTTGCGTTCCGTTACTCTTTGCTTGCTTTCCGTGCATTGCCTAGCCTTGCGTTGTCATGCCTTAGCCTTGCCTCGCCTGACCGTGCTTTCCCATGCGTTACCCTTTCCTTGCCTTGCCGTGCATTGCCTAGCGTGCGTTGTCGTGCCTTAGCCTTGTTTCCCCTTGCCGTGCCGTTCCTTCCGTTACACTTGCCTTTCCTTGCTTTCCCTTGCCTTCCTTACCTTCCGTTACTCTTTACTTGCCTTCCGTGCATTGCCTAGCCTTGCGTTGTCGTGCCTTAGCCTTGCCTCGCCTGACCGTGCTTTCCCATGCGTTACCCTTTCCTTGCCTTGCCGTTCATTGCCTAGCGTTCGGTGTCGTGCCTGAGATTTGTTCCCCCTTGCCGTGCCGTTCCTTCCGTTACCCTTGACTTTCCTTGCTTTTCCTTGCCTTGCTTACCTTCCGTTACTCTTTGCTTGCCTTCCCTGAATTGCCTAGCCTTGCGTTGTCGTGCCTTTGCCTTATCTCGCCTGACCTTGCCTTCCTTTGCTTTAAGCTTTCCTTGCATTGTCGTGCATTGCCTAGCCTTGCGTTTTCGTGCATTAGCCTTGTCTAGACTCACCGTGCATTGCCTTGCGTTACCCTTTGCTTGCCTTGCCGTGCATTGCCTAGCCGTGCGTTGTCGTGCCTTAGCCTTGTTTCCCCTTGCCGTGCAGTTCCTTCCGTTACACTTGCCTTTCTTTGCTTTCCCTTGCCTTCCTTACCTTCCGTTACTCTTTGCTTGCCTTCCGTGCATTGCCTAGCCTTGCGTTGTCGTGCCTTAGCCTTGCCTCGCTTGAACGTGCTTTCCCATGCGTTACCCTTTCCTTGCCTTGCCGTGCATTGCCCAGCCTGCGTTGCCGTGCCTTAGCCTTGTTTCCCCTTGCCGTGCAGTTCCTTCCGTTACCCTTGCCTTTCCTTGCTTTTCCTTGCCTTGCTTACATTCCGTTACTCTTTGCTTCCCTTCCCTGCATTGCCTAGCCTTGCGTTGTCGTGCCTTAGCCTTATCTCGCCTGACCGTGCCTTCCTTTGCTTTAAGCTTTCCTTGCATTGTCGTGCATTGCCTAGCCTTGCGTTGTCGTGTATTAGCCTTGCCTAGCCTCACCGTGCCTTGCCTTGCGTTACCCTTTCCTTGCCTTGCCGTGCATTGCCTAGCCGTGCGTTGTCGTGCCTTAGCCTTGTTTCCCCTTGCCGTGGCGTGCCTTTTGTTACACTTGCCTTTCCTGGCTTTGACTTGCCTTCCTTTCCTTCCGTTACTCTTTCCTTGCCTTGCCGTGCATTGCCTAGCCCTGCGTTGCCGTGCCTTAGCCTTGATACCCCTTGCCGTGCCGTTCCTTCCTTTACCCTTGCCTTCCCTTGCTTTCCCTTGACTTCCTTACCTTCCCTTACTCTTTGCTTGCTTTCCGTGCATTGCCTAGCCTTGCGTTGTCATGCCTTAGCCTTGCATCGCCTGACCGTGCTTTCCCATGCGTTACCCTTTGCTTGCCTTGCCGTGCATTGCCTAGCCGTGCGTTGTCGTGCCTTAGCCTTGATTCCCCTTGCCGTTCCGTTCCTTCCGTTACACTTGCCTTTCTTTGCTTTCCCTTGCCTTCCTTACCTTCCGTTACTCTTTGCTAGCCTTCCGTGCATTGCCTAGCCTTGCGTTGTCGTGCCTTAGCCTTGCCTCGCCTGAACGTGCTTTCCCATGCGTTACCCTTTCCTTGCCTTGCCGTGCATTGCCTAGCCTACGTTGCCGTGCCTTAGCCTTGTTTCCCCTTGCCGTGCCGTTCCTTCCATTACCCTTGCCTTCCCTTGCTTTCCCTTGACTTCCTTACCTTCCGTTACTCTTTGCTTGCCTTCCGTGCATTGCCTAGCCTTGCGTTGTCGTGCCTTAGCCTTATCTCGCCTGACCGTGCCTTCCTTTGCTTTAAGCTTTCCTTGCATTGTCGTGCATTGCCTAGCCTTGGGTTGTCGTGCATTAACCTTGCCTAGCCTCACCGTGCCTTGCCTTGCGTTACCCTTTCCTTGCCTTGCCGTGCATTTCCTAGCCGTGTGTTGTCGTGCCTAAGCCTTGTTACCCCTTGCCGTGCCGTTCCTTCCGTTACCCTTGCCTTCCCTTGCTTTCCCTTTCCTTCCTTGCATTCCGTTACTCCTTGCTTGCTTTCCGTGCATTGCCTAGCCTTCCGTTGGCTTTCCTTAGCCTTGCCTCGCCTGACCGTGCTTTCCCATGCGTTACACTTTCCTTGCCTTGCCGTGCATTGCCTAGCGTGCGTTGTCGTGCCTTAGCCTTGTTTCCCCTTGCCGTGCCGTTCGTTCCGTTACCATTGCCTTTCCTTGCTTTCCTTTGCCTTCCTTACCTTCCGTTACTCTTTGCTTGCCTTCCCTGCATTGCCTAGCCTTGCGTTGTCGTGCCTTAGCCTTATCTCTTCTGACCGTGCCTTCCTTTGCTTTAAGCTTTACTTGCATTGTCGTGCATTGCTTAGCCTTGCGTTTTCGTGCATTTGCCTTGCCTAGCCTCACCGTGCCTTGCCTTGCGTTACCCTTTCCTTGCCTTGCCGTGCATTTCCTAGCCGTGCGTTGTCGTGCCGTAGCCTTGATTCCCCTTGCCGTGGCGTGCCTTTTGTTACACTTGCCTTTCCTTGCTTTCCCTTTCCTTCCTTACCTTCCGTTACTCTTTGCTTGCCTTCCGTGCATTGCCTAGCCTTGCGTTGTCGTGCCTTAGCCTTGCCTCGCCTGAACGTGCTTTCACATGCGTTACCCTTTCCTTGCCTTGCCGTGCATTGCCCAGCCTGCGTTGCCGTGCCTTAGCCTTGTTTCCCCTTGCCGTGCAGTTCCTTCCGTTACCCTTGCCTTTCCTTGCTTTTCCTTGCCTTGCTTACCTTCCGTTACTCTTTGCTTCCCTTCCCTGCATTGCCTAGCCTTGCGTTGTCGTGCCTTAGCCTTATCTCGCCTGACCGTGCCTTCCTTTGCTTTAAGCTTTCCTTGCATTGTCGTGCATTGCCTAGCCTTGCGTTGTCGTGCATTAGCCTTGCCTAGCCTCACCGTGCCTTGCCTTGCGTTACCCTTTCCTTGCCTTGCCGTGCATTGCCTAGCCGTGCGTTGTCGTGCCTTAGCCTTGTTTCCCCTTGCCGTGGCGTGCCTTTTGTTACACTTGCCATTCCTGGCTTTGACTTGCCTCCCTTTCCTTCCGTTACTCTTTCTTTGCCTTGCCGTGCATTGCCTAGCCCTGCGTTGCCGTGCCTTAGCCTTGATACCCCTTGCCGTGCCGTTCCTTCCGTTACCCTTGCCTTCCCTTGCTTTCCCTTGCCTTCCTTGCGTTCCCTTACTCTTTCCTTGCCTTGCCGTGCATTGCCTAGCCTTGCATTGTCGTGCCTTATCCTTGCCTCACCTGACCGTGCCTTCCCCTGCGTTACCCTTTCCTTGCCTTGCCGTGCATTGCCTAGCCCTGCGTTGTCGTGCCTTAGCCTTCTTACCCTTTGCCGTGCCGTTCCTTCCGTTACCCTTGCCTTCCCTTGCTTTCCCTTGCCTTCCTTGCGTTCCGTTACTCTTTGCTTGCCTTCCGTGCATTGCCTAGCCTTGCGTTGTCGTGCCTTAGCGTTGCCTCGCCTGACCGTGCTTTCAAATGCGTTACCCTTTCCTTGCCTTGCCGTTCATTGCCTAGCGTTCGGTGTCGTGCCTTAGACTTGTTTCCCCTTGCCGTGCCGTTTTTTCCATTACCCTGGCCTTTCCTTCCTTTTCCTTGCATGCTTACCTTCCGTTACTCTTTGCTTGCCTTGCCTGAATTTCCTAGCCTTGCGTTGTCGTGCCTTAGCCTTCTTACCCCTTGCCGTGCCGTTCCTTCCGTTACCCTTGCCTTCCGTTGCTTTCCCTTGCCTTCCTTACCTTCCGTTACTCTTTGCTTGCCTTCCGTGCATTGCCTAGCCTTGCGTTGTCGTGCCTTAGCCTTGCCTCGCCTGACCGTGCTTTCCCATGCGTTACCCTTTCCTTGCCTTGCCGTTCATTGCCTAGCGTTCGGTGTCGTGCCTTAGACTTGTTCCCCCTTGCCGTGCCGTTCCTTCCGTTACCCTTGCCTTTCCTTGCTTTTCCTTGCCTTCCTTACCTTCCGTTACTCTTTGCTTGCCTTCCCTGAATTGCCTAGCCTTGCGTTGTCGTGCCTTTGCCTTATCTCGCCTGACCTTGCCTTCCTTTGCTTTAAGCTTTCCTTGCATTTTCGTGCATTGCCTAGCCTTGCGTTTCCGTGCATTAGCCTTGCGTAGCCTCACCGTGCCTTGCCTTGCGTTACCCTTTGCTTGCCTTGCCGTGCATTGCCTAGCCGTGCGTTGTCGTGCCTTAGCCTTGTTTCCCCTTGCCGTGCAGTTCCTTCCGTTACACTTGCCTTTCTTTGCTCTCCCTTGCCTTCCTTACCTTCCGTTACTCTTTGCTTGCCTTCCGTGCATTGCCTAGCCTTGCGTTGTCGTGCCTTAGCCTTGCCTCGCCTGAACGTGCTTTCCCATGCGTTACCCTTTCCTTGCCTTGCCGTGCATTGCCCAGCCTGCGTTGCCGTGCCTTAGCATTGTTTCCCCTTGCCGTGCCGTTCCTTCCGTTACCATTGCCTTTCCTTGCTTTTCCTTGCCTTGCTTACCTTCCGTTACTCTTTGCTTCCCTTCCCTGCATTGCCTAGCCTTGCGTTGTCGTGCCTTAGCCTTATCTCGCCTGACCGTGCCTTCCTTTGCTTTAAGCTTTCCTTGCATTGTCGTGCATTGCCTAGCCTTGCGTTGTCGTGCATTAGCCTTGCCTAGCCTCACCGTGCCTTGCCTTGCGTTACCCTTTCCTTGCCTTGCCATGCATTTCCTAGCCGCGTGTTGTCGTGCCTTAGCCTTGTTTCCCCTTGCCGTTGCGTGCCTTTTGTTACACTTGACTTGCCTGGCTTTGCCTTGCCTTCCTTTCCTTCCGTTACTCTTTCCTTGCCTTGCCGTGCATTGCCTAGCCCTGCGTTGTCGTGCCTGAGACTTGTTACCCCTTGCCGTGCCGTTCCTTCCGTTACCCTTGCCTTCCCTTGCTTTCCCTTGCCTTCCTTGCGTTCCGTTACTCTTTGCTTGCCTTCCGTGCATTGCCTAGCCTTGCGTTGTCGAGCCTTAGCCTTATCTCGTCTGACCGTGCCTTCCTTTGCTTTAAGCTTTCCTTGCCTTGCCGTGCATTGCCTAGCCGTGCGTTGTCGTGCCTTAGCCTTGTTTCCCCTTCCCGTGCCGTTCCTTCCGTTACACTTGCCTTTCTTTGCTTTCCCTTGCCTTCCTTGCGTTCCGTTACTCTTTGCTTGCTTTCCGTGCATTGCCTAGCCTTGCGTTGTCATGCCTTAGCCTTGCCTCGCGTGACCGTGCTTTCGCCTGCGTTACCCTTTCCTTGCCTTGCCGTGCATTGCCTAGCGTGCGTTGTCGTGCCTTAGCCTTGTTTCCCCTTGCCCTGCCGTTCCTTTCGTTACCATTACCTTTCCTTGCTTTCCCTTGCCTTCCTTACCTTCCGTTACTCTTTGCTTGCCTTCCGTGCATTGCCTAGCCTTGCGTTGTTGTGCCTTAGCCTTATCTCGCTTGACCGTGCCTTCCTTTGCTTTAAGCTTTCCTTGCATTGTCGTGCATTGCCTAGCCTTGCGTTGTCGTGCATTAACCTTGCCTAGCCTCACCGTGCCTTGCCTTGCGTTACCCTTTCCTTGCCTTGCCGTGCATTTCCTAGCCGTGTGTTGTCGTGCCTTAGCCTTGTTACCCCTTGCCGTGCCGTTCCTTCCGTTACCCTTGCCTTCCCTTGCTTTCCCTTTCCTTCCTTGCATTCCGTTACTCCTTGCTTGCTTACCGTGCATTGCCTAGCCTTGCGTTGGCTTTCCTTAGCCTTGCCTCGCCTGACCGTGCTTTCCCATGCATTACCCTTTCCTTGCCTTGCCGTGCATTGCCTAGCGTGCGTTGTCGTGCCTTAGCCTTGTTTCCCCTTGCCGTGCCGTTCCTTCCGTTACACTTGCCTTTTTTGTTTTCCCTTGCCTTCCTTACCTTCCGTTACTCTTTGCTTTCCTTCCGTGCATTGCCATGCCTTGCGTTGTCGTGCCTTAGCCTTGCCTCCCCTGACCGTTGTTTCCCATGCGTTACCCTTTCCTTCCCTTGCCGTGCATTGCCTAGCGTGCGTTGTCGTGCCTTAGACTTGTTTCCCCTTGCCGTGCCGTTCCTTCCGTTACCATTGCCTTTCCTTGCTTTCCTTTGCCTTCCTTACCTTCCGTTACCCTTTCCTTGCCTTCCCTGCATTGCCTAGCCTTGCGTTGTCGTGCCTTAGCCTTATCTTTCTAACCGTGCCTTCCTTTGCTTTAAGCTTTACTTGCAGTGTCGTGCATTGCCTAGCCTTGCGTTGTCGTGCATTAGCCTTGCCTAGCCTCTCCGTGCCTTGCCTTGCGTTACCCTTTACTTGCCTTGCCGTGCATTTCCTAGCCGTGTGTTGTCGTGCCTTAGCCTTGTTTCCCCTTGCCGTTGCGTGCCTTTTGTTACACTTGCCTTGCCTGGCTTTGCCTTGCCTTCCTTTCCTTCCGTTACTCTTTCCTTGCCTTGCCGTGCATTGCCTAGCCTTGCATTGTCGTGCCTTATCCTTGCCTCACCTGACCGTGCCTTCCCCTGCGTTACCCTTTCCTTGCCTTGCCGTGCATTGCCTAGCCCTGCGTTGTCGTGCCTTAGCCTTGTTACCCCTTGCCGTGCCGTTCCTTCCATTACCCTTGCCTTACCTTGCTTTACCTTGCCTTCCTTACCTTCCGTTACTCTTTGCTTGCCTTCCGTGCATTGCCTAGCCTTGCGTTGTCGTGCCTTAGCCTTATCTCGCCTGACCGTGCCTTCCTTTGCTTTAAGCTTTCCTTGCATTGTCGTGCATTGCCTAGCCTTGCGTTGTCGTGCATTAGCTTTGCCTAGCCTCACCGTGCCTTGCCTTGCGTTACCCTTTCCTTGCCTTGCCGTGCATTGCCTAGCCGTGCGTTGTCGTGCCATAGCCTTGATTCCCCTTGCCGTGGCGTGCCTTTTGTTACACTTGCCTTGCCTGGCTTTGCCTTGCCTTCCTTTCCTTCCGTTACTCTTTCCTTGCCTTGCCGTGCATTGCCTAGCCTTGCATTGTCGTGCCTTATCCTTGCCTCACCTGACCGTGCCTTCCCCTGCGTTACCCTTTCCTTGCCTTGCCGTGCATTGCCTAGCCCTGCGTTGTCGTGCCTTAGCCTTCTTACCCCTTGCCGTGCCGTTCCTTCCGTTACCCTTGCCTTCCCTTCCTTTCCCTTGCCTTCCTTGCGTTCCGTTACTCTTTGCTTGCTTTCCGTGCATTGCCTAGCCTTGCGTTGTCATGCCTTAGCCTTGCCTCGCCTGACCGTGCTTTCCCATGCGTTACCCTTTCCTTGCCTTGCCGTGCATTGCCTAGCGTGCGTTTTCGTGCCTTAGCCTTGTTTCCCCTTGCCGTGCCGTTCCTTCCGTTACACTTGCCTTTCCTTGCTTTCCCTTGCCTTCCTTACCTTCCGTTACTCTTTGCTTGCCTTCCGTGCATTGCCTAGCCTTGCGTTGTCGTGCCTTAACCTTATCTCTTCTAACCGTGCCTTCCTTTGCTTTAAGCTTTACTTGCAGTGTCGTGCATTGCCTAGCCTTGCGTTGTCGTGCATTAGCCTTGCCTAGCCTCACCGTGCCTTGCCTTGCGTTACCCTTTCCTTTCCTTGCCGTGCATTTCCTAGCCGTGTGTTGTGGTGCCTTAGCCTTGTTACTCCTTGCCGTGCCGTTCCTTCCGTTACCCTTGCCTTCCCTTGCTTTCCCTTTCCTTCCTTGCATTCCGTTACTCCTTGCTTGCTTACCGTGCATTGCCTAGCCTTGCGTTGGCTTTCCTTAGCCTTGCCTCGCCTGACCGTGCTTTCCCATGCGTTACCCTTTCCTTGCCTTGCCGTGCATTGCCTAGCCCTGCGTTGTCGTGCCTTAGACTTGTTACCCCTTGCTGTGCCGTTCCTTCCGTTACCCTTGCCTTCCCTTGCTTTCCCTTGCCTTCCTTACCTTCCGTTACTCTTTGCTTGCCTTCCGTGCATTGCCTAGCCTTGCGTTGTCGAGCCTTAGCCTTATCTCGCCTGACCGTGCCTTCCTTTGCTTTAAGCTTTCCTTGCATTGTCGTGCATTGCCTAGCCTTTCGTTGTCGTGCATTAGCCTTGCCTAGCCTCACCGTGCCTTGCCTTGCGTTACCCTTTCCTTGCCTTGCCGTGCATTGCCTAGCCGTGCGTTGTCGTGCCTTAGCCTTGATTCCCCTTGCCGTGGCGTGCCTTTTGTTACACTTGACTTGCCTGGCTTTGCCTTGCCTTCTTTTCCTTCCGTTACTCTTTCCTTGCCTTGCCGTGCATTGCCTAGCATTGCATTGTCGTGCCTTATCCTTGCCTCACCTGACCGTGCCTTCACCTGCGTTACCCTTTCCTTGCCTTGCCGTGCATTGCCTAGCCCTGCGTTGTCGTGCCTTAGCCTTGTTACCCCTTGCCGTGCCGTTCCTTCCGTTACCCTTGCCTTCCCTTGCTTTCCCTTGCCTTCCTTGCGTTCCGTTACACTTTGCTTGCTTTCCGTGCATTGCCTAGCCTTGCGTTGACATTCCTTAGCCTTGCCTCGCCTAACCGTGCTTTCCCATGCGTTACCCTTTCCTTGCCTTGCCGTGCATGGCCTATCGTGCGTTTTCGTGCCTTAGCCTTGTTTCCCCTTGCCGTGCCGTTCCTTCCGTTACACTTGCCTTTCCTTGCTTTCCCTTGCCTTCCTTACCTTCCGTTACTCTTTGCTTGCCTTCCCTGCATTGCCTAGCCTTGCGTTGTCGTGCCTTAGCCTTATCTCGCCTGACCATGCCTTCCTTTGCTTTAAGCTTTCCTTGCATTGTCGTGCATGCCTTCCTTTGCTTTAAGCTTTCCTTGCATTGTCGTGCATTGCCTAGCCTTGCGTTGTCGTGCATTAGCCTTACTTAGCCTCACCGTGCCTTGCCTTGCGTTACCCTTTCCTTGCCTTGCCGTGCATTGCCTAGCGTGCGTTGTCGTGCCTTAGCCTTGTTTCCCCTTGCCGTGCCGTTCCTTCCGTTACACTTGCCTTTCTTTGCTTTCCCTTGCCTTCCTTGCGTTCCGTTACTCTTTGCTTGCTTTCCGTGCATTGCCAACCTTGCGTTGTCATGCCTTAGCCTTGCCTCGCGTGACCGTGCTTTCCCATGCGTTACCCTTTCCTTGCCTTGCCGTGCATTGCCCAGCCTGCGTTGCCGTGCCTTAGCCTTGTTTCCCCTTGCCGTGCAGTTCCTTCCGTTACCCTTGCCTTTCCTTGCTTTTCCTTGCCTTGCTTACCTTCCGTTACTCTTTGCTTCCCTTCCCTGCCTTGCCTAGCCTTGCGTTGTCGTGCCTTAGCCTTATCTCGCCTGACCGTGCCTTCCTTTGCTTTAAGCTTTCCTTGCATTGTCGTGCATTGCCTAGCCTTGAGTTGTCGTGCATTAGGCTTGCCTAGCCTCACCGTGCCTTGCCTTGCGTTACCCTTTCCTTGCCTTGCCGTGCATTGCCTAGCCGTGCGTTGTCGTGCCTTAGCCTTGTTTCCCCTTGCCGTGGCGTGCCTTTTGTTACACTTGCCTTTCCTGGCTTTGACTTGCCTTCCTTTCCTTCCGTTACTCTTTCCTTGCCTTGCCGTGCATTGCCTACCCCTGCGTTGCCGTGCCTTAGCCTTGATACCCCTTGCCGTGCCGTTCCTTCCGTTACCCTTGCCTTCCCTTGCTTTCCCTTGCCTTCCTTGCGTTCCCTTACTCTTTCCTTGCCTTGCCGTGCATTGCCTAGCCTTGCATTGTCGTGCCTTATCCTTGCCTCACCTGACCGTGCCTTCCCCTGCGCTACCCTTTCCTTGCCTTGCCGTGCATTGCCTAGCCCTGCGTTGTCGTGCCTTAGCCTTCTTACCCCTTGCCGTGCCGTTCCTTCCGTTACCCTTGCCTTCCCTTGCTTTCCCATGCCTTCCTTGCGTTCCGTTACTCTTTGCTTGCTTTCCGTGCATTGCCTAGCCTTGCGTTGTCATGCCTTAGCCTTGCCTCGCCTGACCGTGCTTTCCCATGCGTTACCCTTTCCTTGCCTTGCCGTGCATTGCCTAGCGTGCGTTGTCGTGCCTTAGCCTTGTTTCCCCTTGCCGTGCCGTTCCTTCCGTTACACTTGCCTTTCCTTGCTTTCCCTTGCCTTCCTTACCTTCCGTTACTCTTTACTTGCCTTCCGTGCATTGCCTAGCCTTGCGTTGTCGTGCCTTAGCCTTGCCTCGCCTGACCGTGCTTTCCCATGCGTTACCCTTTCCTTGCCTTGCCGTTCATTGCCTAGCGTTCGGTGTCGTGCCTGAGATTTGTTCCCCCTTGCCGTGCCGTTCCTTCCGTTACCCTTGACTTTCCTTGCTTTTCCTTGCCTTGCTTACCTTCCGTTACTCTTTGCTTGCCTTCCCTGAATTGCCTAGCCTTGCGTTGTCGTGCCTTTGCCTTATCTCGCCTGACCTTGCCTTCCTTTGCTTTAAGCTTTCCTTGCATTGTCGTGCATTGCCTAGCCTTGCGTTTTCGTGCATTAGCCTTGTCTAGACTCACCGTGCATTGCCTTGCGTTACCCTTTGCTTGCCTTGCCGTGCATTGCCTAGCCGTGCGTTGTCGTGCCTTAGCCTTGTTTCCCCTTGCCGTGCAGTTCCTTCCGTTACACTTGCCTTTCTTTGCTTTCCCTTGCCTTCCTTACCTTCCGTTACTCTTTGCTTGCCTTCCGTGCATTGCCTAGCCTTGCGTTGTCGTGCCTTAGCCTTGCCTCGCTTGAACGTGCTTTCCCATGCGTTACCCTTTCCTTGCCTTGCCGTGCATTGCCCAGCCTGCGTTGCCGTGCCTTAGCCTTGTTTCCCCTTGCCGTGCAGTTCCTTCCGTTACCCTTGCCTTTCCTTGCTTTTCCTTGCCTTGCTTACATTCCGTTACTCTTTGCTTCCCTTCCCTGCATTGCCTAGCCTTGCGTTGTCGTGCCTTAGCCTTATCTCGCCTGACCGTGCCTTCCTTTGCTTTAAGCTTTCCTTGCATTGTCGTGCATTGCCTAGCCTTGCGTTGTCGTGTATTAGCCTTGCCTAGCCTCACCGTGCCTTGCCTTGCGTTACCCTTTCCTTGCCTTGCCGTGCATTGCCTAGCCGTGCGTTGTCGTGCCTTAGCCTTGTTTCCCCTTGCCGTGGCGTGCCTTTTGTTACACTTGCCTTTCCTGGCTTTGACTTGCCTTCCTTTCCTTCCGTTACTCTTTCCTTGCCTTGCCGTGCATTGCCTAGCCCTGCGTTGCCGTGCCTTAGCCTTGATACCCCTTGCCGTGCCGTTCCTTCCTTTACCCTTGCCTTCCCTTGCTTTCCCTTGACTTCCTTACCTTCCCTTACTCTTTGCTTGCTTTCCGTGCATTGCCTAGCCTTGCGTTGTCATGCCTTAGCCTTGCATCGCCTGACCGTGCTTTCCCATGCGTTACCCTTTGCTTGCCTTGCCGTGCATTGCCTAGCCGTGCGTTGTCGTGCCTTAGCCTTGATTCCCCTTGCCGTTCCGTTCCTTCCGTTACACTTGCCTTTCTTTGCTTTCCCTTGCCTTCCTTACCTTCCGTTACTCTTTGCTAGCCTTCCGTGCATTGCCTAGCCTTGCGTTGTCGTGCCTTAGCCTTGCCTCGCCTGAACGTGCTTTCCCATGCGTTACCCTTTCCTTGCCTTGCCGTGCATTGCCTAGCCTACGTTGCCGTGCCTTAGCCTTGTTTCCCCTTGCCGTGCCGTTCCTTCCATTACCCTTGCCTTCCCTTGCTTTCCCTTGACTTCCTTACCTTCCGTTACTCTTTGCTTGCCTTCCGTGCATTGCCTAGCCTTGCGTTGTCGTGCCTTAGCCTTATCTCGCCTGACCGTGCCTTCCTTTGCTTTAAGCTTTCCTTGCATTGTCGTGCATTGCCTAGCCTTGGGTTGTCGTGCATTAACCTTGCCTAGCCTCACCGTGCCTTGCCTTGCGTTACCCTTTCCTTGCCTTGCCGTGCATTTCCTAGCCGTGTGTTGTCGTGCCTTAGCCTTGTTACCCCTTGCCGTGCCGTTCCTTCCGTTACCCTTGCCTTCCCTTGCTTTCCCTTTCCTTCCTTGCATTCCGTTACTGCTTGCTTGCTTACCGTGCATTGCCTAGCCTTCCGTTGGCTTTCCTTAGCCTTGCCTCGCCTGACCGTGCTTTCCCATGCGTTACACTTTCCTTGCCTTGCCGTGCATTGCCTAGCGTGCGTTGTCGTGCCTTAGCCTTGTTTCCCCTTGCCGTGCCGTTCGTTCCGTTACCATTGCCTTTCCTTGCTTTCCTTTGCCTTCCTTACCTTCCGTTACTCTTTGCTTGCCTTCCCTGCATTGCCTAGCCTTGCGTTGTCGTGCCTTAGCCTTATCTCTTCTGACCGTGCCTTCCTTTGCTTTAAGCTTTACTTGCATTGTCGTGCATTGCTTAGCCTTGCGTTTTCGTGCATTTGCCTTGCCTAGCCTCACCGTGCCTTGCCTTGCGTTACCCTTTCCTTGCCTTGCCGTGCATTTCCTAGCCGTGCGTTGTCGTGCCGTAGCCTTGATTCCCCTTGCCGTGGCGTGCCTTTTGTTACACTTGCCTTTCCTTGCTTTCCCTTTCCTTCCTTACCTTCCGTTACTCTTTGCTTGCCTTCCGTGCATTGCCTAGCCTTGCGTTGTCGTGCCTTAGCCTTGCCTCGCCTGAACGTGCTTTCACATGCGTTACCCTTTCCTTGCCTTGCCGTGCATTGCCCAGCCTGCGTTGCCGTGCCTTAGCCTTGTTTCCCCTTGCCGTGCAGTTCCTTCCGTTACCCTTGCCTTTCCTTGCTTTTCCTTGCCTTGCTTACCTTCCGTTACTCTTTGCTTCCCTTCCCTGCATTGCCTAGCCTTGCGTTGTCGTGCCTTAGCCTTATCTCGCCTGACCGTGCCTTCCTTTGCTTTAAGCTTTCCTTGCATTGTCGTGCATTGCCTAGCCTTGCGTTGTCGTGCATTAGCCTTGCCTAGCCTCACCGTGCCTTGCCTTGCGTTACCCTTTCCTTGCCTTGCCGTGCATTGCCTAGCCGTGCGTTGTCGTGCCTTAGCCTTGTTTCCCCTTGCCGTGGCGTGCCTTTTGTTACACTTGCCATTCCTGGCTTTGACTTGCCTCCCTTTCCTTCCGTTACTCTTTCTTTGCCTTGCCGTGCATTGCCTAGCCCTGCGTTGCCGTGCCTTAGCCTTGATACCCCTTGCCGTGCCGTTCCTTCCGTTACCCTTGCCTTCCCTTGCTTTCCCTTGCCTTCCTTGCGTTCCCTTACTCTTTCCTTGCCTTGCCGTGCATTGCCTAGCCTTGCATTGTCGTGCCTTATCCTTGCCTCACCTGACCGTGCCTTCCCCTGCGTTACCCTTTCCTTGCCTTGCCGTGCATTGCCTAGCCCTGCGTTGTCGTGCCTTAGCCTTCTTACCCTTTGCCGTGCCGTTCCTTCCGTTACCCTTGCCTTCCCTTGCTTTCCCTTGCCTTCCTTGCGTTCCGTTACTCTTTGCTTGCCTTCCGTGCATTGCCTAGCCTTGCGTTGTCGTGCCTTAGCGTTGCCTCGCCTGACCGTGCTTTCAAATGCGTTACCCTTTCCTTGCCTTGCCGTTCATTGCCTAGCGTTCGGTGTCGTGCCTTAGACTTGTTTCCCCTTGCCGTGCCGTTTTTTCCATTACCCTGGCCTTTCCTTCCTTTTCCTTGCATGCTTACCTTCCGTTACTCTTTGCTTGCCTTGCCTGAATTTCCTAGCCTTGCGTTGTCGTGCCTTAGCCTTCTTACCCCTTGCCGTGCCGTTCCTTCCGTTACCCTTGCCTTCCGTTGCTTTCCCTTGCCTTCCTTACCTTCCGTTACTCTTTGCTTGCCTTCCGTGCATTGCCTAGCCTTGCGTTGTCGTGCCTTAGCCTTGCCTCGCCTGACCGTGCTTTCCCATGCGTTACCCTTTCCTTGCCTTGCCGTTCATTGCCTAGCGTTCGGTGTCGTGCCTTAGACTTGTTCCCCCTTGCCGTGCCGTTCCTTCCGTTACCCTTGCCTTTCCTTGCTTTTCCTTGCCTTCCTTACCTTCCGTTACTCTTTGCTTGCCTTCCCTGAATTGCCTAGCCTTGCGTTGTCGTGCCTTTGCCTTATCTCGCCTGACCTTGCCTTCCTTTGCTTTAAGCTTTCCTTGCATTTTCGTGCATTGCCTAGCCTTGCGTTTCCGTGCATTAGCCTTGCGTAGCCTCACCGTGCCTTGCCTTGCGTTACCCTTTGCTTGCCTTGCCGTGCATTGCCTAGCCGTGCGTTGTCGTGCCTTAGCCTTGTTTCCCCTTGCCGTGCAGTTCCTTCCGTTACACTTGCCTTTCTTTGCTCTCCCTTGCCTTCCTTACCTTCCGTTACTCTTTGCTTGCCTTCCGTGCATTGCCTAGCCTTGCGTTGTCGTGCCTTAGCCTTGCCTCGCCTGAACGTGCTTTCCCATGCGTTACCCTTTCCTTGCCTTGCCGTGCATTGCCCAGCCTGCGTTGCCGTGCCTTAGCATTGTTTCCCCTTGCCGTGCAGTTCCTTCCGTTACCCTTGCCTTTCCTTGCTTTTCCTTGCCTTGCTTACCTTCCGTTACTCTTTGCTTCCCTTCCCTGCATTGCCTAGCCTTGCGTTGTCGTGCCTTAGCCTTATCTCGCCTGACCGTGCCTTCCTTTGCTTTAAGCTTTCCTTGCATTGTCGTGCATTGCCTAGCCTTGCGTTGTCGTGCATTAGCCTTGCCTAGCCTCACCGTGCCTTGCCTTGCGTTACCCTTTCCTTGCCTTGCCATGCATTTCCTAGCCGTGTGTTGTCGTGCCTTAGCCTTGTTTCCCCTTGCCGTTGCGTGCCTTTTGTTACACTTGACTTGCCTGGCTTTGCCTTGCCTTCCTTTCCTTCCGTTACTCTTTCCTTGCCTTGCCGTGCATTGCCTAGCCCTGCGTTGTCGTGCCTGAGACTTGTTACCCCTTGCCGTGCCGTTCCTTCCGTTACCCTTGCCTTCCCTTGCTTTCCCTTGCCTTCCTTGCGTTCCGTTACTCTTTGCTTGCCTTCCGTTCATTGCCTAGCCTTGCGTTGTCGAGCCTTAGCCTTATCTCGCCTGACCGTGCCTTCCTTTGCTTTAAGCTTTCCTTGCCTTGCCGTGCATTGCCTAGCCGTGCGTTGTCGTGCCTTAGCCTTGTTTCCCCTTCCCGTGCCGTTCCTTCCGTTACACTTGCCTTTCTTTGCTTTCCCTTGCCTTCCTTGCGTTCCGTTACTCTTTGCTTGCTTTCCGTGCATTGCCTAGCCTTGCGTTGTCATGCCTTAGCCTTGCCTCGCGTGACCGTGCTTTCGCATGCGTTACCCTTTCCTTGCCTTGCCGTGCATTGCCTAGCGTGCGTTGTCGTGCCTTAGCCTTGTTTCCCCTTGCCCTGCCGTTCCTTTCGTTACCATTACCTTTCCTTGCTTTCCCTTGCCTTCCTTACCTTCCGTTACTCTTTGCTTGCCTTCCGTGCATTGCCTAGCCTTGCGTTGTTGTGCCTTAGCCTTATCTCGCTTGACCGTGCCTTCCTTTGCTTTAAGCTTTCCTTGCATTGTCGTGCATTGCCTAGCCTTGCGTTGTCGTGCATTAACCTTGCCTAGCCTCACCGTGCCTTGCCTTGCGTTACCCTTTCCTTGCCTTGCCGTGCATTTCCTAGCCGTGTGTTGTCGTGCCTTAGCCTTGTTACCCTTTGCCGTGCCGTTCCTTCCGTTACCCTTGCCTTCCCTTGCTTTCCCTTTCCTTCCTTGCATTCCGTTACTCCTTGCTTGCTTACCGTGCATTGCCTAGCCTTGCGTTGGCTTTCCTTAGCCTTGCCTCGCCTGACCGTGCTTTCCCATGCATTACCCTTTCCTTGCCTTGCCGTGCATTGCCTAGCGTGCGTTGTCGTGCCTTAGCCTTGTTTCCCCTTGCCGTGCCGTTCCTTCCGTTACACTTGCCTTTTTTGCTTTCCCTTGCCTTCCTTACCTTCCGTTACTCTTTGCTTTCCTTCCGTGCATTGCCATGCCTTGCGTTGTCGTGCCTTAGCCTTGCCTCCCCTGACCGTTGTTTCCCATGCGTTACCCTTTCCTTCCCTTGCCGTGCATTGCCTAGCGTGCGTTGTCGTGCCTTAGACTTGTTTCCCCTTGCCGTGCCGTTCCTTCCGTTACCATTGCCTTTCCTTGCTTTCCTTTGCCTTCCTTACCTTCCGTTACCCTTTCCTTGCCTTCCCTGCATTGCCTAGCCTTGCGTTGTCGTGCCTTAGCCTTATCTTTCTAACCGTGCCTTCCTTTGCTTTAAGCTTTACTTGCAGTGTCGTGCATTGCCTAGCCTTGCGTTGTCGTGCATTAGCCTTGCCTAGCCTCTCCGTGCCTTGCCTTGCGTTTCCCTTTACTTGCCTTGCCGTGCATTTCCTAGCCGTGTGTTGTCGTGCCTTAGCCTTGTTTCCCCTTGCCGTTGCGTGCCTTTTGTTACACTTGCCTTGCCTGGCTTTGCCTTGCCTTCCTTTCCTTCCGTTACTCTTTCCTTGCCTTGCCGTGCATTGCCTAGCCTTGCATTGTCGTGCCTTATCCTTGCCTCACCTGACCGTGCCTTCCCCTGCGTTACCCTTTCCTTGCCTTGCCGTGCATTGCCTAGCCCTGCGTTGTCGTGCCTTAGCCTTGTTACCCCTTGCCGTGCCGTTCCTTCCGTTACCCTTGCCTTACCTTGCTTTACCTTGCCTTCCTTACCTTCCGTTACTCTTTGCTTGCCTTCCCTGCATTGCCTAGCCTTGCGTTGTCGTGCCTTAGCCTTATCTCGCCTGACCGTGCCTTCCTTTGCTTTAAGCTTTCCTTGCATTGTCGTGCATTGCCTAGCCTTGCGTTGTCGTGCATTAGCTTTGCCTAGCCTCACCGTGCCTTGCCTTGCGTTACCCTTTCCTTGCCTTGCCGTGCATTGCCTAGCCGTGCGTTGTCGTGCCATAGCCTTGATTCCCCTTGCCGTGGCGTGCCTTTTGTTACACTTGCCTTGCCTGGCTTTGCCTTGCCTTCCTTTCCTTCCGTTACTCTTTCCTTGCCTTGCCGTGCATTGCCTAGCCTTGCATTGTCGTGCCTTATCCTTGCCTCACCTGACCGTGCCTTCCCCTGCGTTACCCTTTCCTTGCCTTGCCGTGCATTGCCTAGCCCTGCGTTGTCGTGCCTTAGCCTTCTTACCCCTTGCCGTGCCGTTCCTTCCGTTACCCTTGCCTTCCCTTCCTTTCCCTTGCCTTCCTTTCCTTCCGTTACTCTTTGCTTGCCTTCCGTGCATTGCCTAGCCTTGCGTTGTCATGCCTTAGCCTTGCCTCGCCTGACCGTGCTTTCCCATGCGTTACCCTTTCCTTGCCTTGCCGTGCATTGCCTAGCGTGCGTTTTCGTGCCTTAGCCTTGTTTCCCCTTGCCGTGCCGTTCCTTCCGTTACACTTGCCTTTCCTTCCTTTCCCTTGCCTTCCTTACCTTCCGTTACTCTTTGCTTGCCTTCCGTGCATTGCCTAGCCTTGCGTTGTCGTGCCTTAACCTTATCTCTTCTAACCGTGCCTTCCTTTGCTTTAAGCTTTACTTGCATTGTCGTGCATTGCCTAGCCTTGCGTTGTCGTGCATTAGCCTTGCCTAGCCTCACCGTGCCTTGCCTTGCGTTACCCTTTCCTTCCCTTGCCGTGCATTTCCTAGCCGTGTGTTGTCGTGCCTTAGCCTTGTTACTCCTTGCCGTGCCGTTCCTTCCGTTACCCTTGCTTTCCCTTGCTTTCCATTTCCTTCCTTGCATTCCGTTACTCCTTGCTTGCTTACCGTGCATTGCCTAGCCTTGCGTTGTCTTGCCTTAGCCTTGCCTCGCCTGACCGTGCTTTCCCATGCGTTACCCTTTCCTTGCCTTGCCGTGCATTGCCTAGCCGTGCGTTGTCGTGCCTTAGCCTTGTTACCCCTTGCTGTGCCGTTCCTTCCGTTACCCTTGCCTTCCCTTGCTTTCCCTTGCCTTCCTTGCCTTCCGTTACTCTTTGCTTGCCTTCCGTGCATTGCCTAGCCTTGCGTTGTCGAGCCTTAGCCTTATCTCGCCTGACCGTGCCTTCCTTTGCTTTAAGCTTTCCTTGCCTTGCCGTGCATTGCCTAGCCGTGCGTTGTCGTGCCTTAGCCTTGTTTCCCCTTGCCGTTGCGTGCCTTTTGTTACACTTGACTTGCCTGGCTTTGCCTTTCCTTCCTTTCCTTCCGTTACTCTTTCCTTGCCTTGCCATGCATTGCCTAGCCCTGCGTTGTCGTGCCTTAGCCTTGTTACCCCTTGCCGTGCCGTTCCTTCCGTTACCCTTGCCTTCCCTTGCTTTCCCTTGCCTTCCTTGCGTTCCGTTACTCTTTGCTTGCTTTCCGTGCATTGCCTAGCCTTGCGTTGTCATGCCTTAGGCTTGCCTCGCCTGACCGTGCTTTCCCATGCGTTACCCTTTCCTTGCCTTGCCGTGCATTGCCTAGCCGTGCGTTGTCGTGCCTTAGCCTTGTTTCCTCTTGCCGTGCCGTTCCTTCCGTTACCCTTGCCTTTCCTTGCTTTCCCTTGCCTTCCTTACCTTCCGTTACTCTTTGCTTGCCTTCCCTGCATTGCCTAGCCTTGCGTTGTCGAGCCTTAGCCTTATCTCGCCTGACCGTGCCTTCCTTTGCTTTAAGCTTTCCTTGCATTGTCGTGCATTGCCTAGCCTTGCGTTGTCGTGCATTAGCCTTCCCTAGCCGCACCGTGCCTTGCCTTGCGTTACCTTTTCCTTGCCTTGCCGTGCATTGCCTAGCCGTGCGTTGTCGTGCCTTAGCCTTGATTCCCCTTGCCGTGGCGTGCCTTTTGTTACACTTGCCTTGCCTGGCTTTGCCTTGCCTTCCTTTCCTTCCGTTACTCTTTCCTTGCCTTGCCGTGCATTGCCTAGCCTTGCATTGTCGTGCCTTATCCTTGCCTCACCTGACCGTGCCTTCCCCTGCGTTACCCTTTCCTTGCCTTGCCGTGCATTACCTAGCCCTGCGTTGTCGTGCCTTAGCCTTCTTACCCCTTACCGTGCCGTTCCTTCCGTTACCCTTGCCTTCTCTTGCTTTCCCTTGCCTTCCTTGCGTTCCGTTACACTTTGCTTGCTTTCCGTGCATTGCCTAGCCTTGCGTTGACATTCCTTAGCCTTGCCTCGCCTGACCGTGCTTTCCCATGCGTTACCCTTTCCTTGCCTTTCCGTGCATGGCCTAGCGTGCGTTGTCGTGCCTTAGCCTTGTTTCCCCTTGCCGTGCCGTTCCTTCCGTTACACTTGCCTTTCCTTGCTTTCCCTTGCCTTCCTTACCTTCCGTTACTCTTTGCTTGCCTTCCGTGCATTGCCTATCCTTGCCTCGCCTGACCGTGCTTTCCCATGCGTTACCCTTTCCTTGCCTTGCCGTTCATTGCCTAGCGTTCGGTGTCGTGCCTTAGCCTTGTTTCCCCTTGCCGTGCAGTTCCTTCCGTTACACTTGCCTTTCTTTGCTTTCCCTTGCCTTCCTTACCTTCTGTTACTCTTTGCTTGCCTTCCGTGCATTGCCTAGCCTTGCGTTGTCGTGCCTTAGCCTTGCCTCGCCTGAACTTGCTTTCCCATGCGTTACCCTTTCCTTGCCTTGCCGTGTATTGCCCAGCCTGCGTTGCCGTGCCTTAGCCTTGTTTCCGCTTCCCGTGCCGTTCCTTCCGTTACCCTTGCCTTTCCTTGCTTTTCCTTGCCTTCCTTACCTTCCGTTACTCTTTGCTTGCCTACCGTGCATTGCCTAGCCTTGCGTTGTCGTGCCTTAGCCTTATCTCGCCTGACCGTGCCTTCCTTTGCTTTAAGCTTTCCTTGCATTGTCGTGCATTGCCTAGCCTTGCGTTGTCGTGCATTAGCCTTGCCTAGCCTCACCGTGCCTTGCCTTGCGTTACCCTTTCCTTGCCTTGCCGTGCATTGCCTAGCCTACGTTGCCGTGCCTTAGCCTTGTTTCCCCTTGCCGTGCCGTTCCTTCCATTACCCTTGCCTTCCCTTGCTTTCCCTTGCCTTCCTTGCGTTCCGTTACTCTTTGCTTGCTTTCCGTGCATTGCCTAGCCTTGCGTTGTCATGCCTTAGCCTTGCCTCGCGTTACCGTGCTTTCCCATGCGTTACCCTTTCCTTGCCTTGCCGTGCATTGCCTAGCGTGCGTTGTCGTGCCTTAGCCTTGTTTCCCCTTGCCGTGCCGTTCCTTCCGTTACCATTGCCTTTCCTTGCTTTCCCTTGCCTTCCTTACCTACCGTTACACTTTGCTTGCTTTCCGTGCATTGCCTAGCCTTGCGTTGTTGTGCCTTAGCCTTATCTCGCCTGACCGTGCCTTCCTTTGCTTTAAGCTTTCCTTGCATTGTCGTGCATTGCCTAGCCTTGCGTTGTCGTGCATTAACCTTGCCTAGCCTCACCGTGCCTTGCCTTGCGTTACCCTTTCCTTGCCTTGCCGTGCATTTCCTAGCCGTGTGTTGTCGTACCTTAGCCTTGTTACCCCTTGCCGTGCCGTTCCTTCCGTTACCCTTGCCTTCCCTTGCTTTCCCTTGCCTTCCTTACCTACCGTTACTCTTTGCTTGCTTTCCGTGCATTGCCTAGCCTTGCGTTGGCTTTCCTTAGCCTTGCCTCGCCTGACCGTGCTTTCCCATGCGTTACCCTTTCCTTGCCTTGCCGTGCATTGCCTAGCGTGCGTTGTCGTGCCTTATCCTTGTTTCCCCTTGCCGTGCCGTTCCTTCCGTTACACTTGCCTTTCCTTGCTTTCCCTTGCCTTCCTTACCTTCCGTTACTCTTTGCTTGCCTTCCGTGCATTGCCATTCCTTGCGTTGTCGTGCCTTAGCCTTGCCTCGCCTGACCGTGCTTTCCCATGCGTTACCCTTTCCTTGCCTTGCCGTGCATTGCCTAGCGTGCGTTGTCGTGCCTTAGACTTGTTTCCCCTTGCCGTGCCGTTCCTTCCGTTACCATTGCCTTTCCTTGCTTTCCTTTGCCTTCCTTACCTTCCGTTACCCTTTCCTTGCCTTCCCTGCATTGCCTAGACTTGCGTTGTCGTGCCTTAGCCTTATCTCTTCTAACCGTGCCTTCCTTTGCTTTAAGCTTTACTTGCATTGTCGTGCATTGCCTAGCCTTGCGTTGTCGTGCATTAGCCTTGTCTAGCCTCACCGTGCCTTGCCTTGCGTTACCCTTTACTTGCCTTGCCGTGCATTTCCTAGCCGTGTGTTGTCGTGCCTTAGCCTTGTTTCCCCTTGCCGTTGCGTGCCTTTTGTTACACTTGCCTTGCCTGGCTTTGCCTTGCCTTCCTTTCCTTCCGTTACTCTTTCCTTGCCTTGCCGTGCATTGCCTAGCCTTGCATTGTCGTGCCTTATCCTTGCCTTACCTGACCGTGCCTTCCCCTGCGTTACCCTTTCTTTGCCTTGCCGTGCATTGCCTAGCCCTGCGTTGTCGTGCCTTAGCCTTGTTACCCCTTGCCGTGCCGTTACTTCCGTTACCCTTGCCTTCCCTTGCTTTCCCTTGCCTTCCTTGCGTTCCGTTACTCTTTGCTTGCCTTCCGTGCATTGCCTAGCCTTGCGTTGTCGTGCCTTAGCATTGTTTCCCCTTGCCGTTCCGTTCCTTCCGTTACACTTGCCTTTCTTTGCTTTCCCTTGCCTTCCTTACCTTCCGTTACCCTTTGCTAGCCTTCCGTGCATTGCCTAGCCTTGCGTTGTCGTGCCTTAGCCTTGCCTCGCCTGAACGTGCTTTCCCATGCGTTACCCTTTCCTTGCCTTGCCGTGCATTGCCTAGCCTACGTTGCCGTGCCTTAGCCTTGTTTCCCCTTGCCGTGCCGTTCCTTCCATTAGACTTGCCTTCCCTTGCTTTCCCTTGCCTTCCTTGCGTTCCGTGACTCTTTGCTTGCTTTCCGTGCATTGCCTAGCCTTGCGTTGTCATGCCTTAGCCTTGCCTCGCCTGACCGTGCTTTCCCATGCGTTACCCTTTCCTTGCCTTGCCGTGCATTGCCTAGCGTGCGTTGTCGTGCCTTAGCCTTGTTTCCCCTTGCCGTGCCGTTCCTTCCGTTACCATTGCCTTTCCTTGCTTTCCCTTGACTTCCTTACCTTCCGTTACTCTTTGCTTGTCTTCCGTGCATTGCCTAGCCTTGCGTTGTCGTGCCTTAGCCTTATCTCGCCTGACCGTGCCTTCCTTTGCTTTAAGCTTTCCTTGCATTGTCGTGCATTGCCTAGCCTTGGGTTGTCGTGCATTAACCTTGCCTAGCCTCACCGTGACTTGCCTTGCGTTACCCTTTCCTTGCCTTGCCGTGCATTTCCTAGCGGTGTGTTGTCGTGCCATAGCCTTTTTACCCCTTGCCGTGCCGTTCCTTCCGTTACCCTTGCCTTCCCTTGCTTTCCCTTTCCTTCCTTGCATTCCGTTACTCCGTGCTTGCTTACCGTGCATTGCCTAGCCTTGCGTTGGCTTTCCTTAGCCTTGCCTCGCCTGACCGTGCTTTCCCATGCGTTACCCTTTCCTTGCCTTGCCGTACATTGCCTAGCGTGCGTTGTCGTGCCTTAGCCTTGTTTCCCTTTGCCGTGCCGTTCCTTCCGTTACCATTGCCTTTCCTTGCTTTCCTTTGCCTTCCTTACCTTCCGTTACTCTTTCCTTGACTTCCCTGCATTGCCTAGCCTTGCGTTGTTGTGCCTTAGCCTTATCTCTTCTGACCGTGCCTTCCTTTGCTTTAAGCTTTACTTGCATTGTCGTGCATTGCCTAGCCTTGCGTTGTCGTGCATTAGCCTTGCCTAGCCTCACCGTGCCTTGCCTTGCGTTACCCTTTCCTTCCCTTGCCGTGCATTGCCTAGCCGTGCGTTGTCGTGCCATAGCCTTGATTCCCCTTGCCGTGGCGTGCCTTTTGTTACACTTGCCTTGCCTGGGTTTGCCTTGCCTTCCTTTCCTTCCGTTACTCTTTCCTTGCCTTGCCGTGCATTGCCTAGCCTTGCATTGTCGTGCCTTATCCTTGCCTCACCTGACCGTGCCTTCCCCTGCGTTACCCTTTCCTTGCCTTGCCGTGCATTGCCTAGCCCTGCGTTGTCGTGCCTTAGCCTTCTTACCCCTTGCCGTGCCGTTCCTTCCGTTACCCTTGCCTTCCCTTGCTTTCCCTTGCCTTCCTTGCGTTCCGTTACTCTTTGCTTGCTTTCCGTGCATTGCCTAGCCTTGCGTTGTCATGCCTTAGCCTTGCCTCCCCTGACCGTGCTTTCCCATGCGTTACCCTTTCCTTGCCTTGCCGTGCATTGCCTAGCGTGCGTTGTCGTGCCTTAGCCTTGTTTCCCCTTGCCGTGCCGTTCCTTCCGTTACCATTGCCTTTCCTTGCTTTCCCTTGCCTTACTTACCTTCCGTTACTCTTTGCTTGCCTTCCATGCATTGCCTAGCCTTGCGTTGTCGTGCCTTAGCCTTATCTCGCCTGACCGTGCCTTCCTTTGCTTTAAGCTTTCCTTGCATTGTCGTGCATTGCCTAGCCTTGCGTTGTCGTGCATTAACCTTGCCTCGCCTGACCGTGCTTTCCCATGCGTTACCCTTTCCTTGCCTTGCCGTGCATTGCCTAGCGTGCGTTGTCGTGCCTTAGCCTTGTTTCCCCTTGCCGTGCCGTTCCTTCCGTTACACTTGCCTTTCTTTGCTTTCCCTTGCCTTCCTTACCTTCCGTTACTCTTTGCTTGCCTTCCGTGCATTGCCATGCCTTGCGTTGTCGTGCCTTAGCCTTGCCTCCCCTGACCGTTCTTTCCCATGCGTTACCCTTTCCTTCCCTTGCCGTGCATTGCCTAGCGTGCGTTGTCGTGCCTTAGACTTGTTTCCCCTTGCCGTGCCGTTCCTTCCCTTACCATTGCCTTTCCTTGCTTTCCTTTGCCTTCCTTACCTTCCGTTACTCTTTCCTTGCCTTCCCTGCATTGCCTAGCCTTGCGTTGTCGTGCCTTAGCCTTATCTCTTCTAACCGTGCCTTCCTTTGCTTTAAGCTTTACTTGCATTGTCGTGCATTGCCTAGCCTTGCGTTGTCGTGCATTAGCCTTGCCTAGCCTCACCGTGCCTTCCCTTGCGTTACCCTTTACTTGCCTTGCCGTGCATTTCCTAGCCGTGTGTTGTCGTGCCTTAGCCTTGTTTCCCCTTGCCGTTGCGTGCCTTTTGTTACACTTGCCTTGCCTGGCTTTGCCTTGCCTTCCTTTCCTTCCGTTACTCTTTCCTTGCCTTGCCGTGCATTGCCTAGCCTTGCATTGTCGTGCCTTATCCTTGCCTCACCTGACCGTGCCTTCCCCTGCGTTACCCTTTCCTTGCCTTGCCGTGCATTGCCTAGCCCTGCGTTGTCGTGCCTTAGCCTTGTTACCCCTTGCCGTGCCGTTCCTTCCGTTACCCTTGCCTTCCCTTGCTTTCCCTTGCCTTCCTTGCGTTCCGTTACTCTTTGCTTGCCTTCCGTGCATTGCCTAGCCTTGCGTTGTCGTGCCTTAGCCTTGCCTCGCCTGACCGTGCTGTCCCATGCGTTACCCTTTCCTTGCCTTGCCGTTCATTGCCTAGCGTTCGGTGTCGTGCCTTAGACTTGTTCCCCCTTGCCGTGACGTTCCTTCCGTTACCCTTGCCTTTCCTTGCTTTTCCTTGCCTTCCTTACCTTCCGTTACTCTTTGCTTGCCTTCCCTGAATTGCCTAGCCTTGCGTTGTCGTGCCTTTGCCTTATCTAGCCTGACCTTGCCTTCCTTTGCTTTAAGCTTTCCTTGCATTGTCGTGCATTGCCTAGCCTTGCGTTTCCGTGCATTAGCCTTGCCTAGCCTCACCGTGCCTTGCCTTACGTTACCCTTTGCTTGCCTTGCCGTGCATTGCCTAGCCGTGCGTTGTCGTGCCTTAGCCTTGTTTCCCCTTGCCGTGCCGTTCCTTCCGTTACACTTGCCTTTCTTTGCTTTCCCTTGCCTTCCTTACCTTCCGTTACTCTTTGCTTGCCTTCCGTGCATTGCCTAGCCTTGCGTTGGCTTTCCTTAGCCTTGCCTCGCCTGACCGTGCTTTCCCATGCGTTACCCTTTCCTTGCCTTGCCGTGCATTGCCTAGCGTGCGTTGTCGTGCCTTAGCCTTGTTTCCCCTTGCCGTGCCGTTCCTTCCGTTACCATTGCCTTTCCTTGCTTTCCTTTGCCTTCCTTACCTTCCGTTACTCTTTTCTTGCCTTCCCTGCATTGCCTAGCCTTGCGTTGTTGTGCCTTAGCCTTATCTCTTCTGACCGTGCCTTCCTTTGCTTTAAGCTTTACTTGCATTGTCGTGCATTGCCTAGCCTTGCGTTGTCGTGCATTAGCATTGCCTAGCCTCACCGTGCCTTGCCTTGCGTTACCCTTTCCTTGCCTTGCCGTGCATTTCCTAGCCGTGTGTTGCCATGCCTTAGCCTTGTTTCCCCTTGCCGTTGCGTGCCTTTTGTTACACTTGCCTTGCCTCTCTTTACCTTGCCTTCCGTTCCTTCCGTTACTCTTTCCTTGCCTTGCCGTGCATTGCCTAGCCCTGCGTTGTCGTGCCTTAGCCTTGTTACCCCTTGCCGTGCCGTTCCTTCCGTTACCCTTGCCTTCCCTTGCTTTCCCGTGCCTTCCTTGCGTTCCGTTACTCTTTGCTTGCTTTCCGTGCATTGCCTAAACTTGCGTTGTCATGCCTTAGGCTTGCCTCGCCTGACCGTTTTTTCCCATGCGTTACCCTTTCCTTGCCTTGCCGTGCATTGCCTAGCGTGCGTTGTCATGCCTTAGCCTTGTTTCCCCTTGCCGTGCCGTTCCTTCCGTTACACTTGCCTTTCCTTGCTTTCCCTTGCCTTCCTTACCTTCCGGTACTCTTTGCTTGCCTTCCGTGCATTGCCTAGCCTTGCTTTGTCGTGCCTTAGCCTTATCTCGCCTAACCGTTCCTTCCTTTGCTTTAAGCTTTCCTTGCATTGTCGTGCATTGCCTAGCCTTGCGTTGTCGTGCATTAGCCTTGCCTAGCCTCACCGTGCCTTGCCTTGCGTTACCCTTTCCTTCCCTTGCCGTGCATTGCCTAGCCGTGCGTTGTCGTGCCATAGCCTTGATTCCCCTTGCCGTGGCGTGCCTTTTGTTACACTTGCCTTGCCTGGCTTTGCCTTGCCTTCCTTTCCTTCCGTTACTCTTTCCTTGCCTTGCCGTGCATTGCCTAGCCTTGCATTGTCGTGCCTTATCCTTGCCTCACCTGACCGTGCCTTCCCCTGCGTTACCCTTTCCTTGCCTTGCCGTGCATTGCCTAGCCCTGCGTTGTCGTGCCTTTGCCTTCTTACCCCTTGCCGTGCCGTTCCTTCCGTTACCCTTGCCTTCCCTTGCTTTCCCTTGCCTTCCTTGCGTTCCGTTACTCTTTGCTTGCTTTCCGTGCATTGCCTAGCCTTGCGTTGTCATGCCTTAGCCTTGCCTCGCCTGACCGTGCTTTCACATGCGTTACCCTTTCCTTGCCTTGCCGTGCATTGCCTAGCGTGCGTTGTCGTGCCTTAGCCTTGTTTCCCCTTGCCGTGCCGTTCCTTCCGTTACCATTGCCTTTCCTTGCTTTCCCTTGCCTTCCTTACCTTCCGTTACTCTTTGCTTGCCTTCCGTGCATTGCCTAGCCTTGCGTTGTCGTGCCTTAGCCTTATCTCGCCTGACCGTGCCTTCCTTTGCTTTAAGCTTTCCTTGCATTGTCGTGCATTGCCTAGCCTTGCGTTGTCGTGCATTAGCCTTGCCTAGCCTCACCGTGCCTTGCCTTGCGTTACCCTTTCCTTGCCTTGCCGTGCATTGCCTAGCCGTGCGTTGTCGTGCCTTAGCCTTGTTTCCCCTTGCCATGCCGTTCCTTCCGTTACACTTGCCTTTCTTTGCTTTCCCTTGCCTTCCTTACCTTCCGTTACTCTTTGCTAGCCTTCCGTGCATTTCCTAGCCTTGCGTTGTCGTGCCTTAGCCTTGCCTCGCCTGAACGTGCTTTCCCATGCGTTACCCTTTCCTTGCCTTGCCGTGCATTGCCTAGTCTACGTTGCCGTGCCTTAGCCTTGTTTCCCCTTGCCGTGCCGTTCCTTCCGTTACCATTGCCTTTCCTTGCTTTCCCTTCCCTTCCTTACCTACCGTTACACTTTGCTTGCTTTCCGTGCATTGCCTAGCCTTCCGTTGTTGTGCCTTAGCCTTATCTCGCCTGACCGTGCCTTCCTTTGCTTTAAGCTTTCCTTGCATTGTCGTGCATTGCCTAGCCTTGCGTTGTCGTGCATTAAACTTGCCTAGCCTCACCGTGCCTTGCCTTGCGTTACCCTTTCCTTGCCTTGCCGTGCATTTCCTAGCCGTGTGTTGTCGTACCTTAGCCTTGTTACCCCTTGCCGTGCCGTTCCTTCCGTTACCCTTGCCTTCCCTTGCTTTCCCTTTCCTTCCTTGCATTCCGTTACTCCTTGCTTGCTTACCGTGCATTGCCTAGCCTTGCGTTGGCTTTCCTTAGCCTTGCCTCGCCTGACCGTGCTTTCCCATGCGTTACCCTTTCCTTGCCGTGCATTGCCTAGCGTGCGTTGTCGTGCCTTAGCCTTGTTTCCCCTTGCCGTGCCGTTCCTTCCGTTACACTTGCCTTTCTTTGCTTTCCCTTGCCTTCCTTACCTTCCGTTACTCTTTGCTTGCCTTCCGTGCATTGCCATTCCTTGCGTTGTCGTGCCTTAGCCTTGCCTCCCCTGACCGTTGTTTCCCATGCGTTACCCTTTCCTTCCCTTGCCGTGCATTGCCTAGCGTGCGTTGTCGTGCCTTAGACTTGTTTCCCCTTGCCGTGCCGTTCCTTCCGTTACCATTGCCTTTCCTTGCTTTCCTTTGCCTTCCTTACCTTCCGTTACCCTTTCCTTGCCTTCCCCTGCATTGCCTAGCCTTGCGTTGTCGTGCCTTAGCCTTATCTCTTCTAACCGTGCCTTCGTTTGCTTTAAGCTTTACTTGCATTGTCGTGCATTGCCTAGCCTTGCGTTGTCGTGCATTAGCCTTGTCTAGCCTCACCGTGCCTTGCCTTGCGTTACCCTTTACTTGCCTTGCCGTGCATTTCCTAGCCGTGTGTTGTCGTGCCTTAGCCTTGTTTCCCCTTGCCGTTGCGTGCCTTTTGTTACACTTGCCTTGCCTGGCTTTGCCTTGCCTTCCTTTCCTTCCGTTACTCTTTCCTTGCCTTGCCGTGCATTGCCTAGCCTTGCATTGTCGTGCCTTATCCTTGCCTCACCTGACCGTGCCTTCCCCTGCGTTACCCTTTCTTTGCCTTGCCGTGCATTGCCTAGCCCTGCGTTGTCGTGCCTTAGCCTTGTTATCCCTTGCCGTGCCGTTACTTCCGTTACCCTTGCCTTCCCTTGCTTTCCCTTGCCTTCCTTGCGTTCCGTTACTCTTTGCTTGCCTTCCGTGCATTGCCTAGCCTTGCGTTGTCGTGCCTTAGCATTGTTTCCCCCTTGCCGTTCCGTTCCTTCCGTTACACTTGCCTTTCTTTGCTTTCCCTTGCCTTCCTTACCTTCCGTTACTCTTTGCTAGCCTTCCGTGCATTGCCTAGCCTTGCGTTGTCGTGCCTTAGC